>NW_015505506.1:478427-515393 GCF_001515645.1 Sinocyclocheilus grahami
TATATATATACACACACACATATATATATATATATATATATATATATATATACCCTTTTAATAAACCCGTGTAAGTAATATCACACAAGCAAGAGTGCTGGCCATTTTCCTGAATATTAGCTTGTGAGCGAATGTGATATTAACTTTATATAACAGTTCAAAAAACATGAATTTAATATTGAGTGAGTTGCATTTTAGACACAGTATTTCTGTTTTGCCCACGGAAATAGCTCCAAACAAAGACAGAGCAGAACTTTTGAACATCTCAGAGCAACTGTGTTTTGTTCCTGAATGAATGTATTTTTGAATGAATCATTTGAGTCAATGATTCAATAATCCTTCATAAAGACAGCCCCTGCGTCCCAACGTTCATACTATCCTTTCTAAATAGTATGTGAGATTAGAATAAGTGTGTCCCAAAGCATAGTATGAAAGGAGTATGTCAGAAGTCCCCGAATGGTCTACTGCTTCAGGTAGATTTTTGAAGTGTGAATCTGTGCACACTAATATGGCTAATATTGCAGATTACAGATCAACGAGTTACTTTTCTCTCTAATACAGTAGGAAGATAAATTAAATTAAATGTTAATTGTGACAAGATGACTGACAGGCCAGCTTACAGTGACAGGACGCATGTAACTGTGCGACAGAGCGTCCGTTAAAGACGCAATTGTATGACGTTATAGTTTGTCCGAAAGCTTGCCTACTCTTCTACTACACAATCAAAAGTGTGTACTTTTTCTTCACCAAAAGAGCACATACTTTTAGGGCATAGTGTAAGTAGGCGAATTGGGATGCAGCAAGCCACTTACTTCGTTTCTAAATGAATCAACCGTTTCGAACAGATCATTTCAATGAATAATTCAATGAATCACTCAATAATCGCTTATTAAGACAGTAACTTGCTGACACCCACTAGCAGTTTTAGTGTCATACTTATTTCTAAATTGACAGGCCTAAACCAGCCAAGGTACCGGCATAAAAACACACTAAGCACAATCTGACCTGTGTTGCAGACTGGAATTAACCACGCCATGCTGGTTTCGTCTGGCCAGATGAGAACTGGCCCCCCGACTGAGCCTGGTTTGGTTACTCCCAAGGTTTTTTCTCCATTTCTGTCACCGATTGATATTTTGGTTCCTTGCCACTGTTGCCTATGGCTTGCTTAGTTACACTTAATTTCTGGAAATATTGTTGGCTTGATTGCACAGACACTATTGGAAGAGAGCTGAACTAGATGATGACATCAATGAACCATCAATGAACTGACTTTATCTGAAAAATTTACTCCTTGTTATTGTCCTCTTGCATTATTGACAAACAATTTTCCTGTTTGACACTGTAAAGCTGCTTTGACACAATCAGTATTGTATAAAGCGCTATACAAATAAAGGTGATTTGATTTATCTAAGCAAAATATTGTTTAAATTATCGATATCGAAAAAAATCACAAAACTATCAAGATTTTTCAATATCACACACCCCTGCATGGAATCTAACTCTTCTGACAGTTCCAATGTGCTCATGTTTCCTAATCTACTCAAAATCAGAATAATAGTAAGACAGATAGTGTCAACTTTATTGAGTTTCTGGAATGGGAGATCCATCAGGAAGGATATTGGTCACGAGTGCGTTGTCGCTTGGCCAGACTGTCTTCATCGCTGATGCCGGCCATAAGGTACTTAAGGCCAGTAATCCAGGTGCGAGCTTCTTCTCCTGTTCCTGACACCAGGTCAAGAGACTCCATGTGCTCGCCATAGTAGATGCTGAAGCAGCAGTTGGGATTAAAGCTACCGTCGGCATACCGCTGGAAGATCTCCGACTGCTTCCCCTCACACAACTCCCGAATGGAGTCGATTGAGACTGTGAGGAGAAGAAAAAAACAATGCAATAGGGACTGAGAAGTTGAAGAAAGAGATGACATTTACGCTGTAATCCTGAGGTGTTCATTAACATTCTACTTTCCTCCAAGCCGCAAAATTCTCAAAGAAACATCATCTCCCATCAACATCCCAATGCTACGAATGTGTGTAATGAAGTCTCTCAAGAACAGATTATGTAAATGAGAAGAGCAGATGGCTACCTCAAATTAAACACTCTCCTACACCAATGCAGACCATTTGGAAACATTTAATTCATCAATTTGGGCTCATTTAAACCTGTCTGCCAAGAGTAGCCACATCTGAACAGCATGCTGTAGTAGTTCATTCCTCGACCCAAAAACAAGCAATCCAAATAACTACTGGATTGGCATCTGATTCAACACATGCCCGTTGACTAACGCACGTGTTTGAGATGTATCACCATAATATCAAGATGGGATTTTAGACAAATAAATACAATATATCTGTTTATTACTGTCTAGAATTCTTGATTCTGATTGGTCAATCATGGCTTTCTGTATTTTACATTGACATATTCCTGTAATGATGCTAAACGGTAAACGGAAAGAAAGATAAACAACACGAAAGTGCATTTAAGAAAGATTAGCCAGAAGAAAGACCATATGGAGTCATTTTACAAACATAGTTTTCTTGTGTTGACATATTTCCATCTGAAACAGGAAGTTGGAGCAGGACAAGCTGGAGCTTTTTGAAAAGTAGCCAAAAGCTTTCATTATACATGGCGACAAGGCAAAACCACACTTGACATCTTGTGTAATCTGTTGTTGACATTACATTTTTTGTAACCCAAATATTAAATGCTGCTATTCATCTTTTTGTTTAAAGTGAAAAGTGACGTGACATATGGCGACCCATACTAGGAATTAGTGCTCTGCATTTAACCCATCCAAAGTGCACACACACAGCAGTGAACACATACACACACCGTGAACACACACCCGGAGCAGTGGGCAGCCATTTTTGCTGCGGCACCCGGGGAGCAGTTGGGGGTTCAGTGCCTTGCTCAAGGGCACCTCAGTCGTGGTATTGAAGGTGGGAGAGAGCTCTGTACATTCACTCCCCCCACCTACAATCCCTGCTGGTACGAGACTTGAACCCACAACCTTTGGGTTATGAGTTCGACTCTCTAACCATTAGGCCACGACTTCCCCAACTGTGGTTTGTATGTTGTTATGCAACAATTTTTTTGTTTTCAAAAGAATAGCTTGATTGTGGTTTAAATACCAAAAACTGAAGTGAAACGTTAGGCCTACATATACAGATTATCTATATTGCAGCAGGTAAACTTGTATAAAATGCATAAAAAGCGCCATGTGCATGCAATTTCCAGTAGGAGACCTATAGGCTGCTAAATAATGCAGATCGAGATGGTAGTAAATACTCAGATGATTTTATTGTTGCACGCTGTCAACATATTTGGTATCATTTGGATTCTCTATGAATCCTTACAGACTCAAAGTTCTCTACCCTGTTGAAAAAAACAGCATATGCTGGTTAGGTATGTAAGTACTCTTTCGCGTCGCATGAATGGAGAATTACATACAAAATGTGGAATTGTCCATTTTGACGAGTATTCACATAAACACAGTTGATTATGTCTTAAGTGAACGTAAACAGCAGGGAGAACGTGTATCAGTACATTGCATCCATTACAGCTGTGCATTCGGTTTTAAAGGGACAGCAGCCTAATTTAGTTGCTATTGTCCGAGTCATTGATGTTAATCAAGCAACAAAAGACTGAAAATCACTCACTGCTCTTGACTGAAAAACTTTAGTAGCCCTGAAGATTAATCTAAATTTATTTATAGAAATAAATATGTCTGCTTGAAAGAATGAAGAATATGGTAAACAAGTTGCTATAAAGAATGCATAATTAGCCTATATAACCAATGGTATTTCATTAAAAAAAGACCATGTTCTTGTTCTTTATGAGAAGTGGTTTTATTTAATTTTAAGATAAAGGTATGTTGTGTGTCACCGCAGTTAAATCGGTGTCTATCATGATAAAACCTTGATATCAAACCTATATAACGAGTTTGGAAATTTTAGAGAAATGCTTAATAAATGCACTGAAACTAAACCCATTCGATTTTAGCCGACTAAATTTACTGTAGATTTAGTCGACTAAAATCTTATGATATTTAGTCGACTAAAACTAGACTAAAACTAAAAACAATTCAGATTACTAAAATATGACAAAAACTAAATGGCATTTTAGTCAAAAGACTATGACTAAAACTCAATCAAAATTTGCTGTCAAAATTAACACTGGTTCAATGCAACTAGCTCCTGCTCAGGACCAGCTCATGAAAAACTAAGGACCATCTTAAATCAGCTGCCATACTTCAAAACATATCGAACCAGCATATGATTTTTTTTTTACACGGTAATGAATCTAACATAGAGGTTTTTGAGCATGGATCAACTGGTGCATGTGTGCGCTCAATGAGGCGACTGCAGTCTTTCCTGTTAATTGAGTCAACTTAAGAAGCTGATTAATTTCCCAGGCTGCGGTGGAATGTCAGGAATGTCTGAACTTTATCTCCCCTCGCAAGACACAATGAGCGTTGTCATCTAGACATGAATCATCGGCTGTGCTACTGAAGTAACGTTCCTCTGTGAGGTCTGATGTCAATAACTCGTGCGAGTCGAGGACACCCTCAGGAAATAGAAAAGGCAAGAGAGGCAGGTCAAGATACAGACGCTGTAATCTAATCCAGTCATATGCAGGACAGTTAAAACAACTACAACATACATAAATATGAATTATAGGCAGAAGTAAAGTATTGCTTTTTTTAATGCTTCCTCTTAAGTTTTCAGTTTCTTAGATTTTTCTTTCAAGAAAAAAGTAATCTCACTTGTGTTTGGTCTTGAGTTTCAGAGGACATCTCAAAGAACGTCCCAAACTATGTTCAGATTGTCACCTCTGCACTCAAAAATTAGAGATCTCAAACAGTCAAAGTTATCATCACACTAATATTTAACAACTAAATGATATAAGATTGAGATATTTATCATATATTCATAATAAATATATAATTATATATTTGTATTATTTATATTAATTTTACAGATGATATCAACATTTGTACTTCCTAAAACGGGTGTCTAATTTTACTCCTGGAGGGCCGCTTTCCAGAAGAGTTCAGTTCCAATCACGTTTGAACACACCCAAACCGAATATTAATTATAAATGTTAACTAGACGTGTTCTCTTCCTGCCTAGAGATGTGTGTTCTTGCCGAAATATAAAAAATGGTCTTTTCAAAACGTGTTTTATGTTTCGCACTTCAGGGATGCTCCCTGGTTTTTGTGGTGCATTGTGAGATTTTTCAGGGAGTGAACGTTCCAGTGCCCTGGAAGGATTTTGCATTTGAGACAGCCCTTAAAATCACTGACTCCCTGATTATTGCCCTGACTACTGAACTAGGAAGCTGATTGAGATGCACCGAAATTTCCCCTCATCTAACACAGCTGATTCAACTGATCAGCCCGTTAATAGTGGCAGCAAAACCAAAAATGAGTGTCCGATAAGTGAGGCAGAAGTTTGTAGTTGTGATAGGTCCGCAGGACATTTTGGGGGACCCAAAATGATTCTTTTATAGCATCACTCCAAGAACCCCCTTTATTTGGCACCTTTGTTTTTAAGAGTGAAGGAGAAAGATTCCCTGAGCAATAAAAGAGCATCATCTGAGTAATGAGATTTTGGTAACACTTTAGATTAGGGAACACTATTCACTATTAACTAGTTGCTTATTGGCATGCATATTACTAGCATATAATGTCTTATTCTGCACGACCATATTTTAAACCCCTTAACCCTACCCGATACCTAAACATAACTACTACAACAACTACCTTACTTACTATTAATGCGCAGCAAATTAGGAGTTTATTGAGGGAGAACTCTTAGTTAATAGTGAATATTTGTTCCCTAATCTAAAGTGTTACTGAGATTCAAGGTCCTAATAAATCATGGTCAGTGATAGAGAAGGCTAATAAAGAGCAATACGCTAAAAATGGCACTTACTTTTGGCTTTTTCATTCTTCCTAGAGGGCCGCCAGCGGATGCAGGACTTGTGCTCGTCCAAGTAGAAAAAGCGCACCAGGCCTTTGGATCCTCCACGCAGTTTCACCATCTGAGTGCCTGTCTGCATGGAGCTCATGCATTTCTCCACTAACAGAACAGAGACACAAATCATTAGATGACTGAATATCGCACAAACTCTCCACTCCAAATGATATTGTGTTGCGTATGAAAGAAAGACAACCCTTGCCAAGATGCAACTCTCACTTGAGAGTGAAAATACACCAAAGATATTTTTTAACACTTAAGACAACAGTAGATCTGGCTTTGGTAAAGAAGTTTCTTCAGAGAACAGACCGATGTTATATAAACAGCAGATGAGCTGAGAGACGATTGTATAATAATCAGTGATGAGTTCACAATAGTGAGCCATCGCTCTGCATCAGCTGTTTCCATCTCTTAGTACTAATGTGGTATTAATATTGGCAGAGCTCATCTGAGGTGGCTCTTTATTTAATAATTATGCCGGGAGCATCAACAGACAGGATGTAATATAAGAAGATTTTAGCGGATCACTAAATCCAGGTTTGAGTGATTGGTGTATACGCTTATGTGTTATTCAAAATGACGGGACTCTGATTGTATGGCTAAAGTACCTTGTTCAAGGCCAAGCGGCGATGGAATAGTGATCCCAGGGTCACCAGTACTTGTAACTTATAAAAATACATAATTTATAGTTCCAATTAGAACCAAAAAAAGGGTTTTACAGCCTGATCCCGAGGAGTTCTACTTTTGTAGAAAACAACCTATATAAAAATGAAGTTTTGATTTTTTTTTGCATTTGGAAATACTGGATTATGAAAAGTATGCATTCCATACCAGAACTCCATGGTATCAGAACTTCCATGAACTCCAGAACTTCCATGACCTGAATGCATTGTAGTTCAACTATACATATATATATACTGTATCTATATATATATATATATATATACAGAGTTCTGGCATAAAACTCTAGATGGCACAGTCCGACAGGTCTAACTCAATCTGACCTAATGACATCATTATCACATGGCAGAGCTGATTGGTTCTCTCCTGTATCGGTAGCCAATGAGCTCGCTGCTCAACATTCAAAAATATGACTAGTGCTTGCCGTAGCAGTTGCAGCTTGCTTCAGAAACCCTCCACCTTCCCCAGCTCCACCTGTATAGATCTGCTATGAGGTGATTCATGTACGCTATATGGGGGTTATTTCATGTATGTTCTATTTGCAGCAGCAATATTTCTTACATGCTCACAGCAGCAAGTCTCGGTACTTGCTCTGCCGCAGCAGCAGCGTAGCAGATCTATTCTGCCAAGACCAAATACATAAACATGGTCATGTGTTGTCATGGCAGAACATTCAACAATACTAAAATAATGGTCTGTTGTCATTTGAATTAATGTTAACTTGCACTGAATTATTGTTAACTGTTTTTTTTAAGGCAGCATTTCCAAATGGCAGACTTAAAGAATTTCTAAATAGCTTTTTTGACACAGGTTCATTTCAGAGGTTGAGCAAGTTATTACATTTTGAAGAAAGATTACAAAGACAAAATTTTCTTTTTAATAACATGCACCAATCATTCACAATAAGACCAGGAATGTGCATTAAGAGAGTAAATGGATTTCATGTTGACTTTAAGCCACCCCCAAAAATAATACACTCAAGAATGACAGAAAATAGTTAATGATATGAAGAGGGTTCTTTGCAGGTGATAAAGAACATATATTTTATGAATATGGAAAGGAACCTGCAACCTTTTTGGATGATTTGCCAGTTAAACCTTTACATAGAATGTAGGTGGGTTTAACAAAAGTTCTGTGAGGCAGTGCCAGCTTAATGCACCATAAATTCAGCCAGCAGTTTTTCCTTGATATGCTCGCAAGAGCAGTGGTCTTTTAAATAGATCTGAACTCTGTTACTGAATACACAGCAGGAAGTTCAGAATCAATAGGGGTTAAACCGAACCGCTTTTTGATTGCTTGAACAGTAGATGCCAAAAAAAGAATGCTTTAGTGAATGTGTCCCATGTTGTGCAAAAGCAGTCTAATGCAAGCGTTTCCCATGTGGTACCTCATCAATAACACTCCTCTAGTGGGTCTGAAATGGTTGCTATGGAAACCAGGTTCATGGCTGAAGCATTCGAGAAACCTGAATGGAAATTTAAAAAACAAATTGACTAGTCGTGTTGTTCATTGACCAGCTTGGATACTCAGATAAACTAGGTGGCTTAACAGCCTTGTTGGCAAAAAGACGTTACAACTGTTATCAGTTAAGTCAACGTCACCAAAGAGTCAAAAGAAGCTGCAGCAATTGGTGGCATTTAAGCCTGTTTAACAGAGGTGATCCTCTAACGCTGCCACATAGCAGGTCAAAGGGGCTCGTCTGCAGGATGTGTGCCAGACAGAAGTAAGGTAAACCTCTCAAGCAGCATCCATCAGGGAATTAAAGCTTAAAAGGATTGCCCATATGTCAGCCCTTGTACAAACAGGTGCCTTTCCATCATGACAAACAAAAGAAATCAGCCTTCTTGACCTCTCAGTGCGTTGATGAAGCCAAATGTCACACCGGTACACTGTAAACAACCGAGGAGAGCAAGTAAAAATAGTTATTGGGTTAATATTTTATGACAGCAGTGACATTCAGATGCTGTTTTTTTATTGTCAAGCATTTGCAATTTTACAAGCCTCACAGTTGACCTATAGATTTGCAGATTACGTGATAATTTAAGTATTTATCACAAATGACAAAAAGTAACAAATTGTAAAACATTTTTGTTTATTTTACTTTATGTTATTTCTTGTGGTAGAACTTTTAATTTAGCATGGAAATGCAGGGACAAAGTTCAACCTAATATAACATATTGACATTTTTATTAACAAACAAAAGACACACACACAAAATTATCTCAAAATACCCATTTCAGAAAGTATTCTCATAAACACAGTTGGATATGTCTTAATTGATGTGTATGTGTGTCATTATATTGGATCTGTCTTAAAGTGACAGTAGCCTATAAATACCTGCTGCTGTCTGTGTCATTTATGTTAATCAAACAACAAGACACAGCTTTAACAAAGATTAATCTATATTTAATGTATACAGTGAACACTATGAATTTTCTTTTACACTTAATTAGTATGTTTCTGTACCTGAATACTACTAGACCTTATTTATTTAAAACTTTAATATTTTCTATTTATTTATGCTTGTAATTTGCGTATTTTCTCTTATTTTATTACTAACTGTTCTGGTGTCATTAATAATGTTTGACATTTTTTAGTTTTAGTAACTTTTGCCGTGGTATCAAAGAAGTGCATAAAGTGTTTGTCTCAACCCCTAATCTATTTTACTGATCTGAAAAATGATCCAATCATGACTCAGAATTCTGAACCCTGAGTTTTGTTATCCAGATAAGGGGTCTTGGCCATTTGAGAGCATGTGCATGAGACAGGAATTAAGTGTGTAAGTCCCAGGTCTGCAAAATGCCAAAGTTCAGTGCCCTTAACACACACTGTAGCCACACTATTTCTAATACCGCTTTGGAGCAGTAGCTGAAGCTACATGTACCCATCATTCATCGTGTTCAGGATCTCATGTGCCCTGAAATTGTGGGTTTGAAGAAAAATTTCCACTTTAAGGTAAATTAATTAGATATAACACAATTTAGCAGTGAAATGTGAAGTGTTGCACATTTTATTGGTGCAGAGATGAGTATGTGTATTTTGTAAAATTATTGCAATTGCTTTTTATAACTTAAAAGCACCATGATTAAATTGTGTTGTCTATTCCATAGGGACATTTAGAAGTTTTATTGCAAATAATTACAAATCAAAATGTCCAAATAAAGCTCTGTAAAACATTTGCTTACTGTTTTTACAACACTGTCATACTTTAAATTTGTCCCATCAGGTAATCAAAAGTTGTACACAAGCTTATAGTCTTTATGAACACTTGGGCCAAATGCAAGAAATAGGTCATGCAATTAGACAAGTGGTCAAGTGCTAAGATCACAAATTTGAATATTGGCACAGACTACATCAACACCAAACTAGAACTGTGACAAAAACATAAAATTACTTTAAAAAGCAATATATTGAACATAAGCCTTGATGTACAGGTCAGAGGGCATGTTGAATAATCTCTGGAATAATCTTTCAAAGACATGCAACTTCACAAAATGACTTTCATAATCAACTAAACTGAAGCAATTCAATAAGTTTATTTAAAAACAAAGACAGTAAGAATAAATTTTTCTAGGTTTTTTTAACTCTTACCAAATAAGCCTAGCTTCCATTTGGATCCGTACACAGAATTATCCCCCGTCCAAAAGAATCCTGCCATGAGTCGTGACAGAGTCAGCTTGTGAAGAGCTTTAGAGCAGACAGCTGCCAACACTGGGGTCGGTACTCGGGCTGGAGGTGTTGCCAGCTTAGTAGCAAGCGCGGGCTTCATTTGAGGAGCTAATGTTGGGGGCATCACGACTGGACTAGCAGACAGGAGGGTGGCACACATTGCTCTGTTGTTGCCGACTTACTAGTAGAATCCTTGATTTCTTTCTTGCGCTTTGCTTCCTCTGATTCCTGCCTTTCTATCCTAACAATCGCTCTGTCAAACAAAGCTCAATGCAAACCTCCATCCAACAACGTTTCACAAGAAAATCTAATGGCAAGAACATAAAAAAAACAATACGTCCAAACCTGCAGGATTTGAAGTATAGTCTTGCAGACATCAGAACAGTCTTAGCAGCTTCAGTCCAGGCTGGGGCTGTCTTTCTGATGGCATGCTGTGAGATGCCATACTAGTAAAGATGCTAACTTATTGACTGTGTAGCACCTGTCAAGCCGACACTTAAATCCCCTCAGAACTGTAATCCAGGCCTGGGGGATTTAGGTAGCTTATTGCGCACAGAACCACAGCACAGATATCAGAGGAAGAGAGCTCTTCCTATAATCATAAAAGCATCTACATGATTGTTTTCTAACCACTGAACTTCAAAGTAATGGTGTAATGCAATTGCATTTGCCCATACACAGGAAGATCATTCAGGACTTTAGTGGCTCTTGCTAAAGCAAGCATCACTATCTTTATTGCTGATACTATATGAATAAAGTCGTAACCCTGACTATTTCGATTTAATGTGCAACTCTTTCTGAATCGTTTGTGCGACAGGCATGAATGATACCTCAAATAATACAGCCTGTTGAGGAGGGGTGTGCTGTGCTTTCTAAGAGATTTGACTGAAATTATTAGGATGGGGGAAGATAAAACAAGTACAAAATAAATGAAAATTCATATTTTAGGTAAAAAAACAAAAAAAACAAATTACACTATTAAAAACAATAAATACAATATCTCATTTAATAATTAATAATTCATTTAATTGTATATTTATTGAAAGCAAGTACAAATCATAATAAGTAAAATCATAATTTATCAATAAATCATACATTTCAGTGGTCACACTTTATTTTAAGGTCTAATTTCCACTATTAACTATGTATTTTGCCTCAATAAACTCCTAATTTGCTGTTTATTAATAGTTAGTAAGGTAGTTATTAGTAAGCTAGTAATTAGGTATGGAATAGGATCAAGGGATCTAAAATATGGTCATGCAGAATAAGGCATTATTATGTGCTTTATAAGTACTAATAAACAGCCAATATGCTAGTAATATGCATGCTAATAAGCAACTTGTTACTAGTGTGAATTGGTCTTTAAAATAAAGTGGTACCATTTCAGCATTTTTAGATTTATTCCAAAATATTAACTAGAAGAATGCAGTAAAAATTTATTTTGTGTATATACTATTTGAAAACTCTCCTTTAATAGGAGATTTAATAGCTCGTTAAAAGTGCTCACTGAAATCCGCCTCATCATTTAAAGTTTGATTGGATGTGACAGAAAGCGGTGACAGAAAGTGCACTTAAAATATATTTAGGCCTAAATTTAAGAGTGTATTTAACTACTATGCATGTGCATAATTTGCTACAGTGCACTTATTGTGTACATACATGTTTTTAATATTGTACTTACATTTAAAAACACCTTCCTGTAGTTACATCTGTAATTTTGTTGTTACATTAATAATTACACTGTCGACCCTACCTCTATAGGGCCTTTCGCACCGCGGGAACCTTTTCATAGTACCAGAACTAATTGTGGAACTACCCACTTTTTGGCGTTTTCGCACTGCCGGAACTGGGTGCGATTTTAGTACCGTACTGCCTTTTTCGAGAACCAAACTGGCTCCTACTCCGAAGGGCCGGTGTCCTGCAGGGTTTAGCTCCAGCTTGCCTCAACACGCCTGCCTGGAAGTTTCTAGTGTGCCTAGTAAGACCTTGATTAGCTGCTTCAGGTGTGTTTGATTAGGGTTGGAGCTAAATTCTGCAGGACACCGGCCCTCCAGGACCGAGGTTGGGCACCCCTGAACCAGCACAACTGGTACTAATCATGACGTAAGTAGACATTGATTGGCCAAACGAATACGAAAACGCCCTCACCCGCCATGATTTAAAACGCCGTGTAAACATACTGTAAACATTGTCTCAACTTATTTCGCAAGTATGGAGAACAGCGATAGATGGACGGACGCTGAAGTGCAGGCACTTGTAGCAAATGTAGCACTGCCAGTTGTCGTTGGAGATTCTTAGTCCTCCTTTCCGTTCTTTCAATCGCTTTACGTATACGTCGACTTTCCATGTCCATTATTGTGAAACCCGCGAGACACAACAAAAACACAGCTCCGATCACAGTGTCCTCCATCCTCCTGTTGTTAATGTTGTTCTTCTTTGTTTCTGTTGTTGAACGCCGTGCACAAATGACGACGCTGTCGACCGGCTTACGTCACTTCTTAGTACACACTGTCAAAATCGTCCCAGTACTTTAGTACTGTACATTTAGTTCTGGAACTAAAGTGGTGCAAAAGGCCCTTATCTGTTAACCCACACCTAAACCTAACCAAACCAACAAACCTGCCCCTAAACTTACCGTAAGAGCAGCAAAAGTGTTTTACAATTCAACATGAACTCAATACTGTAAGTGCATTGTACCAAATAATGCATTATATTTGATATAAACACATGGTAGTTAAAAACACTTAATATAAAGCGGGACCACTTAATGTGATGCATATTTGTCAGTCATACACAAACGAAATGAGTAAGATTTCTTTTAAAAACACAATATACAGGTTTTTATATTTATCATCAATCAATCCAATTTTGTCTCATTCACCAATTATAAATAATACTACAACATGACTACAAAACTAGACACAGCAAACAGGAAACCAGAATTATACTTTCAGTCAGCTTTTAAAGTTTATCTATCATATCTATATAATGCCTTTTTGTGTTTTGTAATATATATGTGATGCATAGGTCTGTAATAAAGTGAGAATAACAGTACCTACTGCATGTGCCGATGTACCATCCCATACTGATCCTATTGGAAAGCACTCAAGCTGAGTGCTGATGCTATGGTTACCTCCTCAGTCTAACACAACTTTACATCTCAAGCATTGCTTTAGAGCCAGGTAAGTGTAGGTAGCTCAGGTAACACATGTGTTTTTGTTTTCCTGGCTCTGTACAGGATGAAAGTATGCTCTTTCACCTAAAGGTTAATTAGGTATTTTTTTTAATTATCTGTACTTTCTGCCAACATTTAAGGACACATTTAGGGACATGACCTACAGTAGGCTTCTCTGAATGCTGAAAGGGAGACAGAAGTCCTTCTTTGCCTTACTATCCAAAAATGTCCCGAGGCAGGAAATTATACTGTAGAACTGATTGTCTTGCACTTTAAAAAGCAAAAAAAAAAATTTAATTAAATTTTGTGTGCTAGGGAAAATGCTAAAAGATGATCAGAAAAAAACATTTTTAGGACAAAAATTGCTGGTTGAAAAAGTCGCTGCATAATGACTGCAAGGTCCTGCATGTAAACATGTTCGTTTGCCGGTCAAAGGGAAAGCAGAAGTCATGCTGTGATAGCCAATGTCTGGTCTAAAGTACAGTGTCAGTGCTCTGTCTGCCTACATTTCATGCTGTGTATTAAACGTTCTGCCCCAGCTTGCACCTGAGAAACCTTTACACCCACAAGCATGCAGCTGCCTACTGCGGTCAATATGAAGGGCAGGATGGGGTCAGCAAAGGCACTGCATCTGTCTTCAAAAGCAAGAATTGAGAATTCATTTTTGTACTTGAACACACTTCGAACACACCACCATCATATGCTTTATTGATTCATAAAATGTTCCTTAAACCAATACAGTGTATATGAATTTATCATTTACTAAATCATGCTGAAACTTGCTGGCAGTGTTAGTTTTGCTGATGAATAATTTCCGTTCATGGTTTTCGTCAGCAAAATTGTTTCACTGTTGACAACGAGAAGATAACTAACTAAAACCACTTATGGATGGCAAAAAAGTATGCTGAAAATCTATTGGCCTTTTCATCAATGAATGAAAACAAGAGTAAAATGTTAGGGAGAGATGATTTGGATGAATTTGAATAACTGTGACGGTGTGAAAGAGAATTCAGTTTGGTACTGTTTTGTGTGCACACACAACCGAACCACACACACAGAAAGCTGCATCTCTGGCAGTGTATCAGTACTGAATTGAGTTCTCTTTTGGGTCCTATAGCTCTTTATTGGACAAATACACAGACAAGTGTGTCAAAATGTCAATTTTAGTGAGTATTCATGAGAACACCGTAAGTTATGTCTTAAGTGAATGTGAACAGCTGGGAGATGTATATTGAATCTGTGCATTAGATCTTAAAGTGACAGCATCCTAATATACCTGCTACTGCCTGTGTCCTTAATCTTATTAAAAATAAATAAAAATAAAAAATTTGGGTGGGTGTGAGGAAAATCACTCACTGCTCTTCGCTGAATCCCTTTAGCTTTTTTATTTTTTATTTATACATATGTCTGCTTTAAAGAATGAAGAATGTCGTTTGCATTTTGTTATAAAAATGCATATATAACAACTGGTCTTCTATTAAAAAGAAGACCATGTTCTTTCTTTCTTTTTTATTATTAATGTACTTTCATTTAATTTTTGGATAAAAAACATGTTATGTCACAACAGTTAAATCCTAATATCATTCATATTAATGGATTAATAGATGTTTTCTCTAAGAGTATACTAATACTGATTTTTAATTAATTAATTACAATTGAACTAAACTAGATTTTTTTGAACTATGATATTTAGTTTCAGTTAATTTATTTAATTTAGATCATGTTTTACAGTTGAAATTGAAGTTGATTCATAATTTATTATTTTACAGTAACAGTAACACTATTTTCCTGTTATTATTGTGAAGCAGAAACAATCTGTACTGTATAAAGTGTTATATTAATAAATGTGACGACTGGACTTGACAATGTTTACATGACCTTAGAATGTTTTTATAATGTCTTGAACAACAGGGACCTCCATCAGCGCCTTTTTGAAGGCAGTTAAGGGGTTTTGACATGTCGGTCCTGCTTTTTACATTAGTTTAAACAAGTGGATCAGCTATGATAATATAAAGCTACTGCTGAACTGCTGCTGGGTAGCTTTAGCTGACCAGTCTCTCATGGTTGGGCTTTTGTATCCTTTCTGCAGAATAGCAGAGGGAACGTTAGGCTGCACTGGATGCATCTGTCCAACAGTTGCTTTTAAATTCCATCAGGAGTTCCCAAAAATCACTCCTAGATCCAAGTTTTCACAGTGTCTTTGCTAGATTTTCCTGAGGTTTCTAGCTGACATGTGCATACAGGTATTTGATGTTGAACAGGGTCGTTCAACACAGAGGTGGTGGTGTAGTGGTAAAGTCCATGATTGCTAGCCATGGGGTTCCTTGTTTGATTCCAAAAGAAGGAATCCATGAGCCATCTCCGGCAATACACTCAACTCTAGGATGCTCCAGGCGACTTTTCCTCTACAATAAGTCTGTCATTCTAAGGTGACATCTTGTGAAAGTCATGGAAACTAATTCTCCTAACAAAAAAGTGAATGTTTTGGTATTAACCTGCGAGACTGACAGAGCTGAGAGGCTAGAGGAGTAGCTCAGATGCCTCTGCAGATTTCTGGCATGTTGCTGAACAACATTAGCAAGGTGAACAGATGTGAAGGGGCCATAGTGACAGCAAGGCCACCCTCATAGAAAATGCATGCTGGCAATATGTGCCCAATGGAAAGTCCAGACTCAGGAAACGGGGTTCTGGAGGATTCTTGAAGGAATGAGTCTTTTGGAAGCTCACCTTCAACAAATTGTGCATATGGTTGTCTGGTTAAACAATCAGTTCTGTTTGCCAACATATGCCATGGCTAGTGCCATCCCGCCTTCGCCCATTGCTCTATTCTAAATGTGCAAGATCCAACTACACACATTGTCTAAAATGAATGAGACTAAAGTGTGAAAAGGACAAGACAGCTCTCATCAGCGACCATCTGGCTTAGGTGGGTCTTGTGTTCTTCACCAGTAAGCTAATGAGACACTTTGTCTGCTTCTGTCTTATCCCTTCATGTCATCCTGGGACGAAACTACTTATGAGCCTAGAAATGTGAGGTGTTTATATGATAAACACGTAACACTTTACGATAGGTGGCCTTAACTACTACTGACATTAAATATCTACAAAACTATGGATTTACAGGTTGTTCTAGAAAATTCTTTCAAATTTACTTTCAATGAATTTGAGGTATGGTTAGGTTTAATAGTAAAGGAAGAGTTAGGGTTAGGATTCTAAGGGTTAGAGTTAGGTTTAGGTGTAAGGGTGAGGTTGGGTTAGGGTTAGGGTTAGTATTAGGGGTTAGATCTGGGTTTTGGGGTAAGGGTTGGGAAACGTAAAGTTAACAGTCTAAGTACAAATGTTAATTAAATGCATGTACTTTAAATGTACTGTAATTACAATGCACCAACATATATGTACATAATAAGCATAATGCATTGTATCAAATTGTTACATAGTTATTAACACCACCTAATAAAACGTTTGACTAGATTCACATACAGTATGTATTTTGTTATTGTTGTGCCTCCAGAAAATGATGGGAAATTACTTTTGCTTCTTGGCAAGCAACAGGACAGAACATTCATCCAAATTATTCCTACCACATACTGTATAAATACTCTGGCATGAATCTCTAATCGACATGATTCAAACAGTTCAAACAGTATTCAAACAGTTGCCGCTTATGAACAATCCCGTGTTTCCCACTGGTAATTATGACATTGTTGTTTATGTGACATTCATGTGCATTTATCTCATAAAATCGATCGTTCTGACATGACTTGAAGCCAGCGTTATCTTTGCATGACTTTTCAGTGCAGTATTTCACAATCCTGCTCCTGGGTCCCCCAGCACAGCACATTCCTGTCTAACGCACTTATTTCAACTCATGATCTCATTAGTAGAGTTCTTAATAGCCTGCATGGGCCATGTCAGATTAGTAAAACACCTCAAATGAGCAGCGCTGAGACAACCCCAGGAGCAAAATTGAGAAAAACTGTTCTGTGGTTCAGAACGGAGCACTTTTATTAGGCAACCCAGCTGAGCAACTTCCTTTTCATTCTGATGTCAAAGGATATTAACACAAGATGCAGGACAGGTTGGGATAAGAGTTTCTAAATGCATGGTTACATTCTTTGGCTAATGTATAACCCAGGGTTGTCCAAACCTGGTCCTGAGAGGGAGTTTCCAGCCAACTCCAACCAGCTCCAACATACTTACCTGAAAGTTTCTAGTGAGTCTGAAGACCCTGATTAACTGGAGCAGGTGTGTTTAATTACAGGTTGGAGCTAAACTCTGCAGAACAGCAATAGCAAAGCAAATAATAACATAATTTTCCTTTTTGGGAGCATTAACCCTTTACATTTATTGTGCACATCATTGCAATGCATTTATAGCAATAATAGCCTACTGAGAACTGAGTGATTGCAGCAATTGATCTGTACACACTGTGTAATTACAACATAACTAGCAACTGACTAACATATAAAAGCCATTATTGGTCATCTTAACAGTATACAGTAAATTCATACAGTCATTCATTTTTCTTGTGTTTTCAAGACAGCTAATTAGCTTTCAGCTAGAACCACTTTCTTAAACATAATAATTCAAAATCTCTTAATAATGAAATAATGAAATGGTAGTGTCAATCATCATTTGTTGCCTGTTCAGCAACTGTGTTGACGGTTTATTCCTAAATTAGCCACCATGACGCTGGATAGTTGTTCTGTGTTGATTATGCTGTTAACAAGTTACTGGACACAACAATTTTAAGTTTGTCTTTTTTTATAATTAATTGATTCACTTTAGTGTTTAACATATGAGAATAGTGCTAAATTCAGAATGTTCTAATAAATATACAATAGACTGTATACTGTACATCGTCTATTGTACAATATACAATAAACCAAAAAATGTCCAATAGACTCAACCCAGGCACATTGGAAAAACATGCCCGTGGAGACGTTTCTGCAAAATTACATTAAATTGCTTCTTGCATGTTTCGCAACACTTTCAGAGTGAAATGTCCAGTGAATTTCCACTTTGTCCGAAACAGATGAATGTGAATCTTGCCATTTATTTTATTCTGAAAATAACTTTTTCTACTCCTACTCTAAACCCTACCCTACCCTAAACCTAACCACTAGTGCTAACAAAAACTTCAGATAAAAACACATTTGCTGGAGCAACCATCCTATTTTAGCACTCTTCTAAGTCTTTGAGCTTTTACCGTTGCTCTTGTTTCATGGAAATCATACCCAAGCGCTCTTCAACAAAAGAGCAATGCTGTACCAGGTGTGCTACAGCACTTTAGTTTACCATGTCAAGAAAAGCCATACATATGGAGCTGGCTATGTGATTCAAATGTCAAAATGTATTTGTTTACAAATCATGGACAATAATACAAGTGTTTTGAGTTCACATAACATTATACTGTAGTAAATCATACATAGGTACGTACGTTTACATATACTGTATATATAAATATAGAGGTACATTTTCAAAAATGTAGTTCAGGCACATTTTTCCAGCGAGTCTATGTTTAATAGACTCTCTCCAGATTAATGAAACAGTGTATGATGCACAGGAAATGGATTTCTTGAGTACTTGTGTATTGGAAAGAAAACCCATTGCTAATGGATTACATAATTACCCATTATCAGCCATGTATGTTTGCACAATGTATTTCAAGTATAGTTTAAATATTCATAATATTGAAAGACAGATTTTTCTACATCAGGTCGAAATACAGTGTCACGATCACCAGCTGGAGTGCCCTTGATAACCACCAGAGGGCATTCCATCCCATACCTCTGTCACTCAGTCTTGGACATTTCCCATAATCCTTTGCCCGGATTCATCAGCACTCATTGGCCGTTTCTCAATATATGTTCTTAAGCTATCTTGCGTCCTTGTGTTCTCGCTCTACGTCATCGTTAACTGGCGAAGTTCAATTCCAATACTTAAAAACGCAAGTACAGAGGATGCATGAAAGTGCCCGGATGTGTTCTCGATATCGAGGATGCATCGAATGCAGACTTGAGAAAATCGAACTTTTAGAAATCCCAGAAGATGCTGCGGGTGCACGATGTACGGAAAAGCCTGTAAACTTTTAAACGTCTCACTGCAAGCCTGTAAATACGCGACAGCTCGCTAAAGTAAACATTGTCATTTTGTTTGCATAATTTTAATAAAGCGATAAAAGACCTGGAAAAAAGCCTGTCATGCGTTTTATTGGTATATTTTTTAACAATGGTAATTTTAACATTGACAAAATATAGCTAAAATTAAATATACATGCCGAAGCCTAATCTTTTTTACAAATACATATGGTAAACTAAAAATAATAATATAAATACTATGAAAGTATTGTCTTTTAATAATCTGAAATAAATGTTTTATGTCAGTTGACGGTATGTCAGTTGAGTGCAAGATCACAGTGCATCTCTATTCTCACAAAGATGCGTTCTGTGTTCTCACGTCCTTCTGAGATCGTTCTTTCAAGGTAGCCTGGCAAGACTGGTCTCCACGAGAACACAAGTTAATTGTTTGCACCTGTGTCCCATTAGTATTGTTAGCTCACCCTATATAAGCCCGGTTCTCACTGTCATTCATCACTAAGTCTTGTATGTGTTCACAACTGCATTTCTAAGCCTTTTATCCTGGTTCTCTCGTGTCTTGTTTCCTTGGTTTCCCTGGTTTTGGATTACCCCTTTAATAAATACTGCGTCTGAATCCTCAACCTTCATGTACCTGAGCAGTTTCATGACATACAAGGTCAAGATCTATAGAGCCTAAGCTGTGTTGTTATGTGTGTAACACACTGGCATTATTTTACTGTAGTTTACTGCTCGCTATATACACTCACTGGCCACTTTATTAGGTACACCTTGCTAGTACCGGGTTGGACACCCTTTTGCCTTCAGAACTGCCTTAATTCTTAGTGGCATAGATTCAACAAGGTGTTGGAAACATTCCTCAGAGATTTTGGTCCATATTGACATGATAGCATCACGCAGTTGCTGCAGATTTGTCGGCTGCACATCCATGATGCGAATCTCCCGTTCCACCACATCCCAAAGGTGCTCTATTGGATTGAGATCTGGTGACTGTGGAGGCCATTTGAGTAAAGTGAACTCATTGGCATGTTCAAGAAACCAGTCTGAGATGATTTGAGCTTTGTGACATGGTGCATTAACCTGCTGGAAGTAGCCATCAGAAGATGGGTACACTGTAGTCATAAAGGGATGGACATGGTCAGCAACAATACTCAGGTAGGCTGTGGCGTTTAAACGATGCTCAATTGGTACTAAGGGGCCCAAAGTGTGCCAAGAAAATATCCCCCACACCATTACACCACCACCAGCAGCCTGAATCGTTGAGACAAGGCAGGATGGATCCATGCTTTCATGTTCTTTACATCAAATTCTGACCCTACCATCTGAATGTCGCCGCAGAAATCGAGACTCATCAGACCAGGCAACGTTTTTCCAATCTTCTATTGTCCAATTTTGGTGAGGCTGTGCGAATTGTAGCCTCCGTTTCCTGTTCTTAGCTGACAGGAGCGGCACCCGGTGTGGTCTCTTCTGCTGACGTGTTGTGCGTTCAGAGATGGTATTCTGCATACCTTGGTTGTAACGAGTGGTTATTTGAGTTACTGTTGCCTTTCTATCATCTCTAACCAGTCTGCCCATTCTCCTCTGACTTCTGACATCAACAAGGCATTTTCGTCCACATAACTGCCGCTCACTGGATATTTTCTCTTTTTCGGACCATTCTCTGTAAACCCTAGAGATGGTTTTTAGCAGCCGTTTTTGAAATACTCAGACCAACCCATCTGGCACCAACAACCATTCCACATTCAAAGTTACTTAAATCCCCTTTCTTCCCCATTCTGATGCTCTGTTTGAACTTCAGCAAGTCGTCTTCACCACATCTAGATGCCTAAATGCATTGAGTTGCTGCCATGTGATTGGCTGATTAGCAATTTGTGTTACCAAGCAATTGAACAGGTGTAAAGTGGCTGGTGAGTGTATTTATTATTAGAATTCGTAAAAAAAAAAACATTTAACTCAACTAGGTAGTTGAGACATTATATAAAACCACTGCCAGCGTAGTTGGAGTTTTGACTAAAAACCTTATACTGTACTTACACATACATGACAACTTCCTTGTGTGACAACTAGCCCTGGCCTTCTTAATATGCTTTGTTGAAAGATTAACTCTCCTTTAATTTGCACATACTGAGCTTGTGTTCTGTCCTTTTCAAAAGCAAGCAGGCCTGTTTTGATTATCACTAATTGTATCTCAGATGAAAGTGATATCACATAGCTCTTCCCCTTAGACACACACTCACACACCCCTCACAGGAAAGGCTCCTGTTGGATCACATGCGTCAAAAGCGGTGCAGAGAGGGCAGCCTCCAGTGTGGAGAGAAAGGGAGTCTGAATGAACAGATGGCGACACAGGGGAAAGGATACGGTGCCCTGCTGGTAAACTTTCCCCGGGCGAAGGCTTGGGTGGGGAGGGGGCTCAAATGTTCTGGCTTAACTAATCCTGTGCCTATGGATGACACTGACTGCTCATACTGTAATGAAGAACTAACTCTGGCATATGTATTCTGTGTTTATTGTTAACCCCTGTTGCATTTTTTCTGCTAATGAAGAAGGACAGCTCTTTACATTGTTACAGGTAGCACTTGTATATTTAGATTTGAGCAAAGCATAGAATCAACCGCTGAAGTACAGTGGGGAAAAAAGTATTTAGTCAGCCACCAATTGTGCAAGTTCTCCCACTTAAAAAGATGAGAGAGGCCTGTAATTTTCATCATAGGTATACCTCAACTATGAGAGACAAAATGAGAAAAAAAATCCAGAAAATCACATTGTAGGATTTTTAAAGAATTTATTTGCAAATTATGGTGGAAAATAAGTATTTGGTCAATAACAAAATTTCATCTCAATACTTTGTTAAATACCCTTTGTTGGCAATGACCGAGGTCAAACGTTTTCTTTGGCACAGTGAAGGATGTGTATGATTTTGCCAACTGTCTGTATCCAAAAACTAACCTAGCTTTAAAACAATTAGGCTAAAAAAAAGTTATACAAATAGATTTTAGTCAGAGTAGCGCCATATTTAATTTTTGACAGAAATGAATGTGGGAGGATTAGAATTGTTGATATGCTCGTTCATTGGAAAACTAAGATAAATAACACAAACATTCCCCGAGAGATTCAGGTTAAGTCCCATGACTCAACATGTGCCATGACACACTCCCACCCATTAAGCAGCTCTGGGATTTTATCTGTAATATATGAATGGTATCCTAGATATATAGTTGCATTATTTCCTAAATAACTTGCACTTAGAAATCCGTTTTGGCTAACCGTGATTTCACCAAGAAGAACTTTCATGTTCTGTCTGGCAAAATTATGTTTGGCTTTCTTTAGGGATCTCTTCAGGGAAGAAAAACAATGCTAAACTTCAGAGAACAAACAAAGAACCCACACATGATGGCTCAGCTATTTAAAAAAAAATCCCTGTAGGTAATTATATGTGTTAGTGCTATGGCCTATGAACAAAAACAGGCTAATATGAAGCTATTAGATCACAAGGAACAATAAGAAATACATAGGCATCTCATCGCAATACTCACTTTCACATAGACGTTTGGACAATACATTTTTTCTCTTTGAGGCTTATGATCTTATTGAAGGAGTGCAGGCTTGTGTTGTGAGAGTGTGAGTTTGGGTTGTCACATTAAACCAAGATGTCACGCTTTACTTGTCTACCTGTGACTACAGCTCACAGTACTAACACACAGTATAAAACATGAACAAACACCAGCAGTCTTCAGCATAAAAGCACACCTCCCACATACAGCTAGCTTTGTCTCTGCGAGAGCAATCTTTTCTGCCATATTTTAGAAAAAAAGCACAAATCGAATCTCACCATATCAGCAAAGCATAAAAGATTTTTAATATTCATTATGAGCCAAAATTTCATACTGTCTTTTCAACATATAAGGAGGGGCTTCATGTACCTTAGTTTCAAAGACAGACATCTAGTAGTACCCTCAATAATCCTATATTAAAAAAAAGAATACATCTACACTAAAATATGAATAGACATTTGAGCAGAGGAATCACAGACCCTTTCAAATAAAATAATAGGAACTCTGCATTGTAATGATTATCATAACAAAATTAACAACAAAGGAGCTTCAAACACAATTGAAGAAAATGAACTTTTTCATTGACTAGAATTTAAAGGTAAAACCTGTTCTCCACTGTCAAATTTTATGACACCATTGCTCAGGTACAAAACAGCCCTTTCTTCCTCTTCCCTACCAGAGAGAGACGTCATGTTAGGCAGGATACTCTGAATAAGCTTGATCTCTTCAAAGCACACCAGAAGAGGCATTTCAGCGTGCAGAAATCAAGGAAAAGGCTCAAAGGACCATCAAATAAAGTGTCAGAGTTCTCAAAAGTTGAGCAATCTTTTGGTTAAGTGATGCATCTCACCTCTAACATTTTTTCAGCTGGTTATGTTCAGTCGACAGAATGCCTGAAGTGGTATTCAGATGCCAGTGCCTGACATCCACTCCACTGAGGAATTTCGCTCAGAGACATTCTAATGAAATACTTGTGTGAGGTCTTCAAAAGCTACATCTCAGGATAGGCAAACAAACAAATAGTGAGAGTTGTTGTCTAACCTGCATGTGCGGTAGCTGCTCAGGATCCAATTTAAACCTTGGTGTCACAATGGTTTTGACTTTGGATTTGACTTTAACCTTTTACATATTTGCTCAGATCCCATTTGTATTAAGAACTTTCATTTTCACCAAGGAATACACAATATTAGGTGTGGGCTCAATCAGTATCTCCAGATTGAAACAAACTGATATTTGACTGTCTTCAAAAACTGCCAAATTAAATTGCTTAGGCAGGCTCTGAGGTAAAAACCTTGTCTACACAGCTAATTCTTGCCAAGATCTTTCCACTTTGACAGGAACATTTAGGGGAAGGTACAAAAAAGTGTGTCCAAGGATATCTTGTTTACTTGCTATTACAGGAAATGTCGCAAACAAAACTATTGGACACATTTCAGAGATTCAACACCATAGACCTTGCAAATATTGGCAAATCCACAGACAAATTCTTATTCTGAAGCGATCTGTAGCAGCCTGAAAACTTGAAATACAACTTTGTTTCCTGGCAAACTGATAAAAACATGCCAACTTGACCCTAAAAATTGCATAAAGCCACCCAATCAATCTTGCCACCTAGAGAAAGTATTTGCCATTTTTGAGTGCAATATGTATCAGGCAGTCCGTAGATGGTCCGTGGGCGAATCTAAAGCTGAGACTAGTCCCCCTGAGACATTTTCAGAGAAGAAAGTTAAGCATCACAGTTTGTTGTTGAATCTCAGAATTAAATTCAGTGCCCAAATGATTGTAAGTAACACAGTGCTGCCTCCTCCGATTATGGAGCAAAGCTATCTCCATAGTATAACTAGTAACTTTACTCTTCACTCTTTCTCAAGGTGATGATGCTCTCAACAAGTGGGACAATCCAGCAACAATTACACATCAGTATCCTCTCACAGTATGTGTAATGAATAATAAGCCTAGTATTAGGTAAGCTTAGTTTTTAGACTTTGGAGTCTTACAAATTTTGTATCTTTAGGGGTTATCTTTAGTATTGATGTGCTATCAGTATAGACCAGGGGTAAGCAAGTTCGGTCCTAGAGAGCCGCAGTCCTGCAGAGTTCAGCTCCAACCCTGAAAACAAAACTCACCTGCCTATAGCCTTAGTAATCCTGAAGCCATTGATTAGCTTGTTCAGGTGTGTTTGATTAGGGTTGGAGCTGAACTCTCCAGGACTCTCCAGGACCGAACTTGCCTACCCCTGGTATAGACAAATGGTGAAGGTTTTATTGAGATGTGGATGTTTTCACATGTTCAATTGCTTGGTTTAAACTCAAGTTCAGTTCCATCCTCTAACCCCCACAGTTTCTGTCACCAACTTGAGTACAACTGTGCATACTTGAGGCAGCTGTTTATCACTCTAGACATGTCTCAATGTGTATATGATGTTTTTGTCCCTTTGTTATTACTATCAAACCTTAACACACTCAAACTTGTGCTTCAGTGTTCTGTGAATGCATTACAAGAGATTCAGGACTCAAACTGCTCTCTAAAGGCAGTTTCTGCTTAGACAACCCTTACGAAAAATAAGTTTATTCAAGTGTGCTATTAGTATAATTCTTTTAAACTAAAAATAGGAAAGTATATTTTTAGTCTACTTTTTATGTACTTCTCAGAAATGGGCTTTATGTACTTCTCAGAAATATACTTAAAATGACATTTAAGTATACTTGACTTATACTTAGAAAAAGTCTAAATATATTTGAGCTATACTTGTGTTCCTAGAATCTGTGTTTTCATTGTTATACTGTAGTGCACATCTTCTGTACAGAATTTCCAAAAAAACACAAGTGAAGAAGAAACCGAAACAACAGATGCTTCCACATGTATTCTAACACGATCATCAGACATAAAACAGTATCAAAACTGTGTAACGTTATGGAATAAAATGTCGACCAATGAAGAGGTAATAATAACTGTCAAGCTTTGGGGTGTTGATCGACTTTATTTACGTTTTGATTATCATTCTGAGTCCAATTCATAGCCTTTTTCAGCTTTTTGTTCAAAATGTTGTTTATTTCTTTATTTTTTATTTATGAAACGTATCCACATTCAAGTGTTTAAAAAAAGAATGCATGAAGCTAGAATAAAATTGTTCACAAGCAGATACCCTGCTCTTTTGATGTTTTGTATGTTCAGATATTAATGTAACAAAATATATACAAATGAATACCTAAATAGGGACATAGTTGTATACTTAAAGTATGATGTAAAGTTCACTTAAAGAAACTTACGAGTATACTTGCAATATAAAACTACTAAACTAGTAGTTTATTGAGACTATACTTCAAAGTGTACTAAAAAAGTATTTAATTAGTAAACTATCAGCATACCTATAAGTTCACTTTTAGTATATTTGCAGTACAAACTAAACATTTTGATGTAAACTAATTGTGTAGTCAAAGTTTACTACTGTTATACTTAAAGTATACTTAAAAGTATACTTTTATATACTAGAAAGTGGGCCAATTTAGTCCCAAGGAGTATTGAAATAGTACACTTACAAGTATACTACTAGTACACTGATATTTGTATACTTACTACATAAAGTATACTTAAAAATATACTTGAACTTTACTTAAGTATACTTACTAAAATAAACTTGAAGTATACTACTTTTTGGTAAGGGAAGCAACAAAGACAAATGCATTATATTAATACATGCAAACTGTATGCCATCAGTAGAAGTTCACTTCTGCTTGCTAGGCTACATTACTTTTTCACCAATAGCAAACTGTAAAAAGATGTCCCTGTGAATGCACTCCAGATCATCTGTTCAAGCAGACTCGGAAATGATTCAATGGTTCCCACCCAAGTTACAAAAGCAGCTTTCACACCAACCAAACAAACCAAGCTCTGACATAAAACCGACTCGGGTGCACAACAAAAGCTCTAGTGTGGACAGTCCTATAATCCCATGTGATCAATTATGAAAAAAAAGAAGAAAAAATAAAAGATGTCTACAGATTTCAAATGAAAACATAAATGCAAGAAACAGAATAGTGCATGCGCTGCCACAGCCAGATGTACTGTAAACACTCTCTACTGCAAAATAACAAGTTTTATGTGTTAAAGTTTTATGTTTTTAAACCCTCAAAAGGAAAACACAACCGTGTTTAAAAAGCCGTCAGTGATGGAAGCATAAACCCTGAGTCCATAATCAGCTTCTGTTTTTCAGACTGGAGTCACGCCATGAACACAGTGTGCAGATGCAGCTGACAGGAAGCTGGCAAGGGCCGCAGGTACACGCTTAGGGATCTTGAGAAAGCGTGACTGTAGGATGCGAAGCAGTGGGAATGCGTTGACAAGATGAAGGGTGCTCAGAACTTCAGGATGTCAGAGCACTTTTATTTTGGATAGGTTTTGTGAAAGGCGATGCTGCTTGCTGTATTCTTTAAGATAGTGTTCATTGTGTGCACCATTAGAGCATCAGAGGTAGGCAGTTGCAACAGTGTAGTAAGAACGAGAAAAATCGAACAGTATCACCACTCAACTATGCAAACCAGAGTGATTTGATTCAGTTTGTCAATATCTTTCTGAGGGTTTCTCACATTGGTCTTGAACTACTTTGTTCTTAAGGTAATTTCAAACAAAAGAGGCCTCGTTATTACAATTAGAATTAAAGTTATGGTTGCACTAGACTAAGATTATTTTTATTTTCACAATTTTGATTGCAATTGCTATTATGTTAACAATCCCAATTACAATTATGCTTATGATTACTTTAAATGTGTATGATTATGTTTTTAATTCTTATTCCCAATTATTTTTGAGGTTATGATTTTACTTTGATGTTAACGATTACACTTATGATTTCTAATACTATTACAGTAACAATTCCAGTTACATTTATGATTATAAATATGTTTATCATTTACATTTTGATTATTCTTCTGATTATATTTGTAATTATGCTTTTGATTAGTACTGTTAATAATGACGCTTATGCTTATAATTGCTGTTGTTTACGGCAACCCTTGCAACTGCTATTAAGTTATACTCTAATTATGTGTCCAATCAATCAAGACCTCGCAGTGCCTTCTGAGATGTTATTAGATGACCATTGTTGCACACAGATGTCTGTGACATACAGTTACTGCAAATTCAGCTAATCCAGGAAACTGCATGCTTTGTTAAAATCTCTAAAAAAAAAAGCCCTGAATAAATCAGTTCTGTTATTTCTACCAAACTGATTTTCACTTGCTTCGCGGATGCTTTTGTTTTTCATATTCCTATGGTGATGTAATTAAACTGATATTGCAGCATTTTTTTGCACAAAAGCAACACATCTCATACCTCCTCTCATGCTTTAATCAGTACAGTCTTCAGATCTCTACACAACATAAAAGCACTTTCATTCAGTAAGTAACTTTGGGAGTTGGGAGAAAATGACAATCTCAAACACTGGTGCTGTAAATAATGTTTCATCACTTAACCTAGAAATGTGCTTTATGTGGTAAAATCTAATTGGTTTATTTAAAGTCAGAAGTATTTAATATGCCCGAATCAAATTTCAATAATAAAAGCATTTAAAGGGTCACATCAGGAATAAAAAGCTCTTTAAGGCTGCACATGTTCACTTTTTTACAGTGCACACAGAGAACTTTTTTTTTTTTTGGCAATTAAATAGTACAAATGAAATCATACACAAAACGTTAGAGCATATTTACAGAGGCTTTATGGTGTGAAGCACAGGGACATCATGAGATAAAAAGAGAAATTACACTGAAGACAAAAATCCTCCCATGAGAAAGCGAGAGGTGTACACAAGAACTCCTACTTAAAAAAAATCCACCATGCTTTTTTAAATTTATTTCTCATTTGCCTTATTTAATTGAAATCACTCTTTTTGTTCTCAGAAGACATAACAGAGTGTGAAAGCTTACCTTTCTCCGGACTAAGACTCCTAATATTGCTAGAATCCTCCATACTTCAAACTGAGAAGCCTCCATGTGCTATCAATAGGTGGTGAGATGTGTGCCGCTCTACAGGAGAACAATCCCATGAGCTGCTCTTCCAGATGAGAACGGCTGCATACTCAGATTCTTGTGTCTCACCCTAAAGATGGGGAACCAAAGCACCTGCTCCTGTCTCTCTGCTTTGATTCTTTTCTTTGCTTCTCCCTCCCTTCCTTTATCTCTCTCTGCCTCCTCCTCCCTCTCATCCAGCGCTCTTTCCCTCCACTCGCATCTGAGAGTATGAGAAGAGCCCACTCGGAGAGCAGAGCCACGTGTGCGGCCGCTTCAGTGCTGCCTTATCACCTTAAAAAAGATGCTGGGAAACAACTGAGTAATTTAAGATACAGGACCAAGGAAGGGCCAGTAAACTTAAAGGGCAAGAAAGAAAGACAAAGAGAGATGGAGTAGCATGAGGTGATGGTGTGTCTCTGTCTTCATCTCATGTTTTATTCAGCAGTACTCTGCTCAGGGAGAGTGAATGGGTGCGTCTGCGAAGGAAAGTAAGCTTCGGAATCCAGGGACACGGAAGAATGTGAAGAGGGAGGGAAGAAGAGAAAATTGAAGGAACAGAAAGGGAATTTTAGGACAATTCCATCATCCTTATGTTGTTCTAAATATGTACACTCTTAAAAATAAAGGTGCTTTAAAAGGTTCTTCAAGCGATGCCATAGAAGAACCATTTTTGGTTCCACAAAGAACCATTCAGTCATAGGTTTTTTAAAGAACCATCTCTTTCTTACCTTTTTATAATCTGAAGAACCTTCTTTCGCCACAAAACAGGACTTCAGATGTTAAAGGTTCTGTATGGAACCATTCAGACAAAAAGGTTATTCTATGGCATCATGAAGCACCTTTATTTTTAAGAGTGTATACTGTTCTTTTTTCAGTTCTTTCTTCAAAACAGGGTTATTATTTTAACTAAAAATGAAACTAAAATTAAAACCATTAAAAACATTTGTCATACTTGAAATAAAATAATCATTAACTGAAATAAAATCAAATGAAATATGAAAAAAAAAAAATAATAATTCAGCTAGCTGCCAAGGCAACATTTCTCTTGTTAATTTAGTTCAACTTGTACTAAAACAACTAAAACTAAACCTGAAATAAATAATTATAAAAAGCTATATAGACATATATATTTTTAAAAATGACAAAAACACACAAATTAAAATTTAAAATGAAAGCAATGAAAGTTAAAATATAAGTGAAAGTGAAAATACATAAAAATATTTCTAAATATTTCTAAATAAATTAATTGTATATCGGTGATACTAAAATAACACTGAGCATGTGTTTTATAACCATCAGTTAGACGATTATGAAGACAGGAAGAGATTATCAGTGAATAACAATTAAAATTTCATATGGATTCAAAAGGCTTGGAATTTAGTGCTATTTTGATACTTTTACTGACAGACATGGTGAACTGTCATCAAACAGGAAAAAAGAACTTCAAAAAAATCTTCTGTTGTGTTCATGGAAGCAAAAAGTTATACAGGTTTGAAATGACAAGTAGCTCATGACAGAATTATCATTTTTGCTTAAAGTAAATGAAACAACTGCATACAATCTTGGTTAAACTACATGAAAGTGTGTAAAGAACGAGTTCCTTAAAGCATGTCAAAGAAGTTTTCCCTGAATGTCATGACAATGAGACCCTTTGTCACTTAAGTACTTTAGGAGTTGATAATGCTTTTTGTCTGCTAAACATGGGCTGGAAGCATCATATAAAAGCTTTTCAGACAATGGAGAAAAAACTCACTTTCAGAATTTGAAACATCAGTGCACTTATGATGCAATGATGCGTGATACAGAAGGCACCAAGCAACAAATCACTTGTACAGTTTTGCATAATCCATCATATTTGATTGAACAACACAATAAAAGCTGCCAGTTGTTTGTCTCTCCCTTACAGAAGATGGAGCCAAACTGATTTTCAATGCAATTGTATGTCATTATTAAAGTGGTTTAGAACATGAATCTTTTTTTATTGCATTGGATGGCATAAGCTTTTTTTTAAATGTCAGAAACAAAAGTAGATTGAAAATTAGATCTGTATTTTGTTTTTAAACTCAACCGTTACTGGAACCATATTTTCTGCTGCTTAAAAGTTAAAGTCGGCATGAAATGGAAGTTGAGATTTTCCTTTTTTTCCTATTGTGACGTATATCCGAGTGAAATGGCTTCTGAAATGAGAAAAAAATGCAGATTTTGTCCTTCGGGAATTGATTGGATCGTTGGAAGTTGGAAGTCGCTAACAAAATGCAGGTAGATCTAGACATAGCCTCACTCCATAGCACATGTCAGGAAGAGAAGTCGTTTCGAGTGGGGAGGGAAGGTTAACGTATTTGATTAAAGATTACGAGGGCACATGCATTTTTTAAAAAGAATGAAGTGCACAGATAAATCATTTATAATAAACACTACAATATTACATATAAAAAGAAGAATTGTAAAATTTGATTTCCTGGCGACTTTAAGATTAAATTAACACTTTTTTAACACTTGAAGCATGTATATTTAATGCATTACAGAATAATACACTGTATGCACTATTTATAATTTTATAATACACATTATTAAGCTGTGAGTCCTAGTAAAAATGGTAATTTATTACAATTCATATGATAACAATTACCAATTCATAATTATAAAACATATAATCAACACCAAATTAAAAATTGAAACAAATATAAATTCGTTATGGGATATGTCATGCATTGAATTAATTTAAAGGTGTAACCATGATTAGGTAAGCAGTATAAAGCACTATAATTATGAATATAATTATTTATTTTTAATGCATTACATATGCATTGAATATATGAATAATATATTTTAATATATTACATATTTAATGCATTACAAAGTGCAGTTTAAGGCACATAGCTCTAGAACGCACTATATATACTGACTTTAATTACAGTGTTGACAGACATAGCTTTTGTTCTTTCCAAATGTTGAACACAGTTGTGCTTTTATAAAACATGTAATTATCTACATGCCATAGAAATCTGGCATGACAGCAAAGAAATAGCACTGACACCTTTTCATGACAACCGTATAGTGAAAAAGACATCCTAACGAACAGTACTTAGATTGTGTCAATGGCAATCATTTTGCCTCCATCGGAGATGTTATCACCATGAACCGAAGACTGGTCCCATATGTTACATGTTTGGCTGGTTAACTAGAACAGGGCAGGAAACAAAAAGGACTCAAAGCATGGCACTGGATGGTGTCAGGAATAAGACATTGACTTAGAAATCCCCAAGTTACTATTAAGCACAAGAACAGAACGAATGTACTTTTGACTGCTGCTACTTTTAAATGCACCTGGAATGCTTGGATGTGTTTACGCTAAAGATGGAAAGCAAAGCCCAGGAGAAGTGCAGTAAGAGCGTGCGGCTGCGTTCAGGAGCTGTCCGTGGTTCTGACAGCTCCAGCAGTCTGCCTATGGGAATCACCCTTTGCTCAAAGAAAGTAGGTCAGAAGAGACCAAAAGAAGGAAACAGGCACGCTGTACTGAACTGGACCATCTGTGCTTTGAAAAACAGCTCTTTGTATTGCTCTTAGTTAACTCAACTGATGACAAACAGTTTCGACTAAATGCACCAGATAAAATTAATGTATTACATTTCACTTTTAATTACACAAAATCTGAAAAGGCACCTGAACTACCCAGGCTCATTGGAAATATGTGCCTCTACCCACATTTCTGCAAAACAAAAACAAAAAACGAACCTATACGTATGAATCGCTGCAGTTTACAGTTGAAATTAACACTAGAGGCAGTAAAATGACAACTTTCATTCCTTTTCACACAAAGTGTGAAAAGGGGACATCGGATGCCCATTTTTCACAAGTTGGTATGATTCTTTGGGGTCTTCATGAAATGTCTTCAACATACTTTGGTTAAAATTCCTCAATGGTCATGTAAAACAACACCTTTTTACCTTGTCAAAAACAGCTCTGTACATAACGACCTGTTTCGGTGCATGTTTCTTTAAATGATAATGAGCTGCTGCTCACCTCACCCCTCTCTTCCATTTTTTGTGTATTCGGTGGCGCGTTACCATCAAAAACAAAACTAATCCACTGCGTCCTCAGTGGCTCTGATGCAAGTTTGACAAAACAGCTCAAACCCACGTAAGCACTGTTGCATCAGCGAATGTGTTTTTATATAATTTTTGCATTTGTTAACACTATCAAGCAGATTTAGGGTTGGGTTTGGTGTAGGCGGTATGTTATTTTTCAACACGATAGAGCATTTAGCTTTTAGCGAAACCCGCCGGACATTTGACCGCCTACCTGAAGCGTACCTGAAGCAAAGCGATACAAACGCAGCAATGAATGCCTGTACCAACATAATAAAACTGTGGGCATGGTCATGTATTGAATACGTGAATGATACCTGAAGTTGTGTGGTGAGAAGAGGTGTGATATTACTTTTCCAAGTGATTGGAATAAAAAAAGATCCCATAGACTTATGGCAAGATTTACTAACAATCAGCGTAAACCCTTTTTTGGTATTAAAAAACTACTCTATCATGACAACTCTTGGAGAGTTTAGCATGGTAATGTACATGACAATGTTAATGTGTTTGGTCTTGGTGGAATAGATCTGCTACATTGCTGCTGCTGAGGTGGAGCAAGTACCGAGACTTGCAACTGCCAATACATCCAAAGACATGCTACTCTGAGCATGTAAGAAATACTGCTGCTGCACATATAACATATATGAAATAATTCCGTAGCAGATCTATACAGGTGGAGCTGGGGAAGGTGGAGGGTTTCCGAAGTGCGCTGCAACTGCTACAGCAAGCACTAGCCAAGTATTTGAATGTTGAGTATAAGCTCCATGGCTGCTCATGTGAAAAGAAACCAATCAGCTGCACCATGTGAATTATGATCTGATTATGTCAGATTTAGTTAGAACCTATCGGCCTGTGCCATCTAGAGTTTAATGGCAGAACTATTTCAATAAATCATGCAATGTGATTTACTAAGGTTTACTGTAGACAATTTATTGGTGTTTGTGCCATTAGGTAATGTCCCCCCCCCCCCAAAAAAAAAAAACATGTTTTAACCCATTTTACACCTGTGTTGTTAGTAGATCACATGCATTATCATCAGCTCAGCTTGTTTGCGACCCTATGCTCATTTGCACTGCTCTTGGTAGATTGCGTTAGTCATTATGGAAATGAAATTATTGCATATGTGTTCTTTAATTTTCCCACTGTCGGTAAATCATCCGTAGAACTTTCCACTCTCATTGGTGCGTTTATGGGATTGTGCTCTCACACTAATTGGCCCTGTTTGGTAAATACGTAAATAATAGAGACTTGGTGGTGGGCTTTTGACTTGTAAGCAACCACCCAGAACACCTTAGTTAAAAATAAATAAATAAATCTAGTACCCTAAAATAGTACTTATCAAAAGACTGTTCAGATGTTGTTAAATTCCCATAATCCTCATCTCATTTCGGAGGCCATTTCTAAATCCTTTGAATCTGAATTGGGGATTACCTCCTCCATGCAGTTTGAATCAATCTGTGATGGACCTGAGTGTGTGTTAAATTCATCGCTGTTGGATCCTATAGGTTCACAGCCTCTAGTGCAGGAAGATAAGGAATGAAGAAAAGGGAAAAGAACAGATGAGAAGAGAAGAGAACAAAGGTGTCTTTCACGAGGTCGATTTTATCTTAAGCTTAGATTCAGTTTCTGTAGGAAGGGGATCAACCCACTTCTTTTCCAGAACCACCAAAATGAGACACATTTGCTGACAGCCTGACCTGTATTTTCCTCCAATGCAAAAAAGTTCTGCATTGTTTTTCAAAGGTGCATTATCGTGTAATGAGCAGTTAAAGTGCCTCTGGCTGGCTGTGTTGTAATATGTATAGGAGTTCCACAGAAGCTGATACAGCTGATAAACTACAAACAAACACAAATTACGCTGACTGTTCAGGATAAATACTGTGGGTAAAGAAAAAGAATCACCCCCCTTTAAAATAATCACATTTTGTTGCTTTGCAGCCTGAAATGAAGACGGACACAGTTTTTGTTTTATCCAGCTGTATTTACTCTGTGCAACTTATAAAATCCAAGTGAAATATATAACACCAACATGTCAAAAAAAAAAACGGAATCACTGAGCTGGAAAATGAATCACTCCCTCCTAAAAATGACTTGTAAACTCAGGTGTAACTAATCATCTTCTCAATGGCACACAAAGTCATTTGACTTTTAACTGTGATCAGCTGTGGTCATTTTGATTAGCTCAGCATGAAAAGAGCTTTCCTGGAGCGTTTTAGTCCTTAGTAGTGCAACTGAAGCAAACAATCAACTATGGGTGGCAAAGCACTGTCAAAAGATCTCCGGGATGAAGTTGTGGACAGGCACAAGTCAGGAGATGGATACAAAAACATTCAAAGGTTTTATCACTGCCTAGAAGCACAGTGAAGTCTATTATTAAGAAGTTATTAGGAAGGTATTGGGTATGACACAGTCCCTCCCTGGATCAGGACGCTGCTCTGGATGAAAGAGCCAGAGGAAACTGCTCAGAGAGGCGACCGAGAGCTACAGCAACTCTGAAGCAGCTGCAGGAATTTATGACAAAGAGTGGTCATTGTGTGCATGCGATAACAATATCACAAATTCTCCACAAATGTGGCTTGTCTGGGAGGGTTGCAAGAAAAAAGCCACATGCTACATGCAGTCACGACTAAGCTTTGCCAAAACGCACCCTGAAGATTCTGAGGCAGATGAGACTAAAATTTAATTATTTGGTCTCAACACCAAACGATATGTCTGGCGGAAATCCAATGCAGCTCACCATCTAAATAACAGCATTCCTACAGTAAAGCATGAAGGTGGTAATATCCTGTTATGGGGGTGTTTCTCTGCATCTGGGGCAAAATGCAATCAAATTCTTGAGGAAAATCTGCTGCCCTCTGCCAAAAAGTTGTCAATAGTAAGAAAGTTTACCTTCCAACATGACAATGACCCAAAGCACACAGCAAAACTGAGCACACAGTGGTTGAAGGAGAAAAAGTTGAATGTCCTTGCATGCCTAGTCAGAGCCCAGACTTAAACCCCATTGAAAATCTGTGGAATGACTTGAAGACTGCAGTCCACAAAGGATAAATACTGTGGGTAAAGAAAAAGAATCACCCCCCTTTAAAATAATCACATTTTGTTGCTTTGCAGCCTGAAATGAAGACGGACACAGTTTTTGTTTTATCCAGCTGTATTTACTCTGTGCAACTTATAAAATCCAAGTGAAATATATAACACCAACATGTCAAAAAAAAAAACGGAATCACTGAGCTGGAAAATGAATCACTCCCTCCTAAAAATGACTTGTAAACTCAGGTGTAACTAATCATCTTCTCAATGGCACACAAAGTCATTTGACTTTTAACTGTGATCAGCTGTGGTCATTTTGATTAGCTCAGCATGAAAAGAGCTTTCCTGGAGCGTTTTAGTCCTTAGTAGTGCAACTGAAGCAAACAATCAACTATGGGTGGCAAAGCACTGTCAAAAGATCTCCGGGATGAAGTTGTGGACAGGCACAAGTCAGGAGATGGATACAAAAACATTCAAAGGTTTTATCACTGCCTAGAAGCACAGTGAAGTCTATTATTAAGAAGTTATTAGGAAGGTATTGGGTATGACACAGTCCCTCCCTGGATCAGGACGCTGCTCTGGATGAAAGAGCCGGAGGAAACTGCTCAGAGAGGCGACCGAGAGCTACAGCAACTCTGAAGCAGCTGCAGGAATTTATGACAAAGAGTGGTCATTGTGTGCATGCGAT
>NW_015505506.1:515590-540557 GCF_001515645.1 Sinocyclocheilus grahami
GCAGGGACTGGAGCACTTGTCAGGATAGAAGGAAACATGGATGGAGCAAAATACCATCAAATTCTCGAGGAAAATCTGCTGTCCTCTGCCAGAAAGCTGTCAATGGGAAGAAGGTTTACCTTCCAACATGACAATGACCCACAGCACACAGCAAAACTAAGCACACAGTGGTTGAAGGAGAAAAAGGTGAATGTCCTTGCATGGCCTCGTCAGAGCTCAGACTTAAACCCCACTGAAAATCTGTGGAATGACTTGAAGACTGCAGTCCACAAACTCTCACCATCTAATTTAACTGAACTCGAGCAGTTCTGCAAAGAAGAGCGGGCAAAAATTGCAAAGTCTAGATGTGGTGGGGAGTTCTGATTCTTTTCTATACCCACTGTAAAAATGATCCAATATAACCCAGTGCTTATCCCCAGGCGCTGGGGTTAAATTAAACTGGTTCTCTAGATTCATATTCATCACAATTATTTTTATATGCTTATCATGCATATAGACTGCACAACAAAGTAAACAAGATATGATTAATGAAAAGATATGAACCTGTTTAGCAATTATTGATTTACTTTTCACTTCATTTGGATGTAGTCTTGGAAAACTCCTCACAATTCATGCTTTATGTTTTCTTTTGGACTGTAAGTCGTAGAAAACTTTTAGCTACTTAATTTACTAAATTTACACAGGTACTAAATTTACTTATATGTATTTAATATGATTTATTTCTTAATATTTACTTTAATTAGATAAAATTCAATTAAATTATATAACGTAATATTAACTCATGTGACTTCATGTACAGTATTTATTAACATTTGCATTATTTTTATTTAATTTTTGAGGTTTAAATCAAAATGGCCAAACAGTGACATAATTTATAATGTTAAAAAATAATAACATTTAATATTTTTAAAATGTAATTTAAATTAAAATATTTTATTCATACACGCATATATTCACATTCACCATAGATAGATAGATAGACAGACAGACAGATAGATGGATGGATGGATAGACGGACCGATGGACTTGTGACTGCATCACATGTAAGAGAATGAGGCTTGGCTGGTCAGCGCTGCTCTGCCAGAGCACTTCCTTTGATGGACAAGAGCTCAGAGAGAAATGTCCTCTGGGGTTTGACCAGTTACGGCCATAGAGCTGGGATCAGATAGCAGACCTGTGAAGATCTGCACTGACAGAATAAGGTAATATTCCTGGGAGCAAAGACTGAAAACAAGAAAGACGTGGAGGATCAAAAGGTAAAGATGGAAATATGGACAGAGAAAGAGGAGAGAGATGCAACGAACTTTATATACATGACACTGGATGCATCTCAAGTTCAAGCTACAGACATTAGTTAACTGAAGTCAGCTGTTAACTTAACTTGTATTTCACTGAATTTTTAAAGTTACACGTCGTTCCAAACATTCTTCTGCAGAACACAAAAGAAGAAATTTTTATAATTTTGGTTACCAACATTTTGGGAATGTTGTAACCAAACAGTACTGGGCCAATTGACTAATTGTATGGACAAAAATATCTTCTTTTATGTTCCAAACATGGTACAAAATAAAAGAGTTTTAGATTGATGTGAGGATGAGTAAATAATAACGCATTTCTTCAGAAGATGTAATCTAGGTAAAATCGTGTTATTTTTGCAGTGCACCTTTTTGATGCAGCTTAGCTAGTTTCACCTTCACACCGCAGATGTGCGACTACTTTCTATTGAGAGCTGATGAGCATTCACAGCATTACAACATTTACAGATCCAAGAAAGAGTGATCCGCATAATGTGCCTCTTCAAAACATGAATCAATCAATAGCAAAAAATGTACATTGATCAATTATCTGCACCTACTTGAACATGTAGACAGACTACATGGATGCCAAGGATATTGTTATCTCCAACATGATGTTAATATGTACTACCGAGCTGTCTTGGGTTGTGATGATAACACTAGTAGTATTTGCTTGCATACAGCTGTTTGGTTTCACCACCATCATGGGTTCTGTCAAACCCCTGGGTCATACCTGTTTCACCGATATAAATGCTAATTGGAACTCAGGGGAAGACCTGGGCAATTACAAAACACACACAAACACACACGTGACACTGCCACCGCATCAACACTTTTCAGAGGAGGAAAAACAAGAGGAGCAACACTGATATTGTGTTAAAATGATATTGCATTGCTTGTTTCTAACATGTGTCACTGCAGTTTTAAAGTGAACTCTTTAGTGTCTGGTACTAAAACAGTTTGTTTAATTTTCTCCAAAATATAACTGTGGCAACGATTTATTACGTAGTTGGTTGTACGTATCACCAAAGTTTAGAAATGAAACTGTCCGGTGTGTGGCATGAGGTTAATGCTCACATTTAAAATGAATGTACCACCTACACTAAACCCCAGCCTAAACCTAACCTGTAGTGTTAACAAAAGCAAACGTGAGATTAAATGTCTTTAGTGAAGCAACCATGTCATTGTAGCTTTCTTATTTAAGGCTTTGAGCTCTTTTGTGGAGTGTCATGACTTATGTTTCATTTTACCAGGTGAGTTACTGGGTAAACGGACTATGTCAGAAAAGCAATAGTTATGGAGAGGATTACATGAAGCAAACATTAAAATCTATTAGTTTACAAATCTTGCACTATGGTAAACGTGTTTTGAGGTTATAACATAGTATTGTTCAAGGAATTGCACAAAAATAAGCTTTAATTCATCCATAATCTGCCCCTTTATTGATCATTTGTGTGAAAAGGGACAAAAGCTGTTGGTGTTTCATTACCTCTACTGTTCATTTCACCTGGAAACTGCAGTGAAATGTGTGTAGGCACGTTTTTGATATTTTTGAGAAATGTAGGCAGAGTAATGTATTTACAATGAACCTTGGTTGAGTTTGGATCAACATGGGAGTTTGTACATGATGATTCCTTTAAGAGTCAAATATGTCACTTAAGGCCTATTCACACCAAGGAACACCAGTGGACGATATCATATCCAAGCGCACGCTCGTCTGCCGCTTTAAATTCTTGGGCTCATTAAAGCAGGATTGATTCTGATTGGCTGTCAATGTTTTAATCGTTCATCAGCTCAGCTGGAAAAAAATTGTTCTGAAATTGATTCCAACAATATCGTTTCTCTGTGCCTTTTTCGTTATAGCTGTGGTGTGGACTCTGCCATTCTTTAATATTGAGAACGATTTTTAGAACGTTATCGTTATCTTTATAGTTATCGTCCTTGGTGTGAACAGGCCTTAATAAAGCAATAAGCCCTGTGAAGCCATGGTTTACAGTGATTTTATAACAGCTAAGAGGCGTTGTTAGGTTTGACGCGAAGCGGAGTGCCTAAAACCCCCTTAGCTGTTATAAAATCACTGTAAACCACGGCTTCACGGGGCTTATTGCTTTTATAAAATGGTTATTCCTTATACAGTGGGTACAGAAAGTATTCAGACCCCCTTAAATTTTTCACTCTTTGTTATATTGCAGCCATTTGCTAAAATCATTTAAGTAAATTTTTTTCCTCATTAATGTACACACAGCACCCAAAACTTGTTGCATCTTTCCCAAAAAGACTCATGGCTGTATTAGATCAAAAGGGTGCTTCTACTAAATACTGAGCAAAGGGTCTGAATACTTAGGACCATCTGATATTTCAGTTTTTCTTTTTTAATAAATCTGCAAAAATGTCAACAATTCTGTGTTTTTCTGTGAGGAAAATGAGGAAAAAAATTAACTTAAATGATTTTAGCAAATGGCTGCAATAAAACAAAGAGTGAACAATTTAAGGGGGTCTGAATAATTTCCGTACCCACTGTACATGGTAAGGTTTCACAGAATCAAACAGAGCAAATTAAGTGTAATGATATTAATAAGAACAGTATTCTTCCACCAAACAATGTAGCTCCTCAGAATCAGTTGTGGTTGCAACAAAGTGGTTGCCAAGCAACACACAAAGTAAACAAAGGTGTGTGTTTGTAGAGTAATATACAATAGCTTAGAACACGGCTCAGCCAATCAGAGTCAAGGAACGGAACTATCCGCTTTATAAGACTTCCTTACAACCTGACTTTCTCAGCTACGCACTCATTAAAAAGAGCAGTGTGACTTAGAAGCCGTCTCAATTCTCCATTTCAAGAGATTGTGATCTTAACCCTGAACCTGAACACGAGACAATGGTCCTGGTCTCATTTTTCACAGAAACAACACGTGCGCTCATTCTATTCCACATGGTGCACAAATGTGAGAAATGGAACGTGTTCTTCCTGCTTTCATTTATTCTGCGGCCTGTTTTCTCAGTGGAAACAAAGAAGGAGGCAATAACATAAGAGGAAGCGTTAGTCTAAGTGCCCCAAGAATCTAAGTCTTTAACTATTAAAGGCAAAATGACATTTGAATCCTAATACACGTTCCCGATCTCATTATGAATGATTTATTGATGCACGTTTTTCCAAGAAACAGTGTACGTCTTTATAGCCTTTAATCAAAATTGAACTTAACTGTAACTTGCTCTGCTGGAGCTACTTTGTTTTTTGGCTATTTTTCAACTCATCCTCTCCAATCACATGGCTCCATTCTGTTTGTAACACCCACTTGATCCAATCAATTTCTGACGTATACAATAATGCTCTGCCCATATATCCTATAAATGTAAATCGGGGGCTTTGTTGATTTGAGGGTGAGTGAACCCACTGGTCTTAATCGCTTTTAATATTTCCAGTCGTTTATGAGTAATGCTGTATACAGTGATGACAAGTGCAAATGCAAAGACTGGCTAGGTGAAGAGTGCAATAGTGCTTCAGGTTTGAATTAGGTCCCTCTGGCCTTCCTCTAGCACGAGTCCTTTGGGCGTTTACTGTAATTGCTCTCTCTCGGAGAGAACAGGCTAATTTAGGATGGTGCCACGCACAGTGAATCTGTCAGGGTTTGCACACATCCCTAGCGTGTGGATCAGCCTGCGGCTCCAGTGAGTCTCAAAGTGATGTGATGCTGTTACGTTCAGCAGATAAGGCAGAGCTCAATGCTCAACGCTACGGCTCGTCAGATTGATTGTGTTCTGCCGAGCCGCTGTTTCATGCTCATTAGTTCTCTAATTCATATAATCAATATTCTGCATTACAAAGACATTTAAGTGTTTGCTTGCCTGGTTGAACTAATTTGATGAGGTATGGCAATAACTTGACAGTGTTTCTATCACAGTCCCTTTAAGGAGAGCACCACTGCTAGTGCATTGGTAGCCATGCCAAGGTCATTGATTTATTATTCCTGGAACTCACATGATACAATATAGGTTGGTTGTAATTGCTTCGGAAGTGTCTGCAAAATCAATAAATGTAATTATCTTTAAAAGTATAGCACCTTCAGAGACATTACAGCATTACACATTTCTACATCTACTCTTTTATTGACTAAGCCCACATTTATCATAGACCTTGAATTATTTGTGAATTGTTTTCCCAGAATGATAATGAAGATGTGGAGAATGTGAAAAATCTCCAGACTGTTTGTGTACTGAAAAGCCAGCAGTGACTATTGAACGGCACACATATGTCAAGGCTACGGGTTTTCAGTTCATGTTGAATTCAGTATGAAAGGAGCTCGCAGTCATCGTGTCTAGGGAGGGACACGTGGATGAGAAAATGAGGTAGCTTGATTTACACATTTCTTCGAATATCTTAATCTCAAACAGCAAATCACAATGCCAGTATGACTTCGATTTAACCTTCAATTACAACTTTATCCTCTTTGACTTTGATGGAGAATTTTCTGGAGTTACTGCAGTATATGAATTTATTTACAGTATAAGAGGGTACATATTTGTTCTGGCAAAGATGTCATGCGATTATGATAGCGAAGCAGATTATATTTGAGTTATTTTTGAGTCTAAACTAGGCAAATTATGAAAACAATTGCACAAACTGCATGGTCAATTATTACATTTTTGAAAAAGAAATGAACATATAATACATATAAATTATTATAGCAACACACTAACTAACTAACTAAACTAACTAACTAACTAAATAAATAAATGGGAACCTGATATGAATAATAAGGTCATTTGTGTTATGCATCGTTTAGTCTGAAAAAAATGTAATTAAATAAATTAAAATAATAAAATAAAATAAAAAATTTAAAGAAAAATGTACACTAAACGTTCATAAATATGCTCTGGTCCAGCTCAGACACTTCAGCTCATTATGACTTTTTGCTTAGTAAGTGACTAACACTTATTTTGCAGGAGGTTGTCAACTAAAATAGGCATTTTATTTTCTTTAAATATCTTTTAAAATGTTTATAATATGTTATTTTCCGCAATTTTATCTAAAAGAGTGGGGTTTTTAAAAGTAAGACAAATTAATATTGTTGACTTGATATTAATTTAATAAAAATAAAACGAATGCCATTTCTACCTTTGGAAAAATTTTAATATTTTATCCAATACATATATGCATAATAAGAATGCAATGCGAATATACTAAATATCTGAAAAGAAACACGCCTTCCATTTCTATTCTTCTATAGTGTAATGCAGTTTTAAACACAACACACAGGATGCTTAAGGAACCCAGCTGTGTTCTGTTCGGCCATTATTCAGCATCACACTGTGTGTTTGAGCATTTACATGCAGCCGGAATAATAAAGCAGCACAGAAAAAGTGTCCAGCAATCATACAGTCATTATAGCCTCATTATATTCAACAAACACATACAATAATGTTATTTTTATTTTTCTGCTGTAAGTTACTATGTTATTTCACCCAGCCTCTAATGCCCTTATTTTCAGCAGTGACATTTCTGTAAAGCATTTCATTTACAGTAGTTGTATCATGTATTTGCTGATTTAATGTCTTTATAGAGCATGTTATGCATTCAGTTTTATGTACAAGAGAAATATTTGTTCATCTAGGTGACTTTCTGCACATTTATATTTTCTTTTATATTTTATGTACACCATATGTATTGTAAATATGCTAGCATATGTGCACAGAAGCCAAACATTACAAAGAGTGAAAGTGAGTCTCATGGGTGTTCAGGCATAACAAAAGAGGCTCTGCACAAAGGCGCTGCTTTGCCAAGATATACATTTGCATTAGTTAAGTTGGCAGACTGAAAATTTCTACTCAACATACTGTAAACATTGCAGAAAAGCATCTGGACGATCACAAAATGTGAATAATACTAAACAAAATATTGTAACTAAACTTACATGCAAATGATATGACTGATGGAGTGAATAATGCTTCAAAAATAAATGTACTGTTGTATAAAAAAAAAATGCATATATGTAAATAGATTACCTACAGCATTTATTAATATAGAGACATGTCTACAACTATTGTCTTCTATTGTCCAATTTGGGTTCAGGCACTCTGCTCAAGAAGACCTTTCAATCACACTTTGGCTTATTGCTTTATTAAAAATCAAGCGTAGCGTTAGTTCTGGCAGGTCACGTTAGTCAAGCTCGCATCAGCTGACTCTCAGCTGATCCCCATCAACCTATGGGAATATGACACCTATCTAAGCATTCATATATAAGGTTCCTCAGCATTATCAGCAGTTTTCACATTGCTCAATAGCTAATTACCCTTCTCCATCCCCAACTCCTCCTCTGTCTGTCCGGATTCAGCCTTCTGATTCTCCTTTGAATCAGACTAATTCTAAAATGTGTACATAACATTATTGAACTTTAACGATATCTGCAATACATTTATGTTGGTTCTGTTCTGTTTACCCTGGGGAGTTATCGCTGCTCTCCCTGCTCTCATCCATGCTAGGCTGCATGGTTGCACAGGGAGTTCTTGCCCAGAACAGAACCATACCGCCAATCCAAACTGTATGCTAATTGTCAATCATCTTTGACGATAGTGGTCCTGACAGAAATACTAATCGTTTGTACTGTAACTGTATTGCAGACTTTCCTCCCATAGACAAGAAGGACTGAAGGTTTTATGGACTCATCGTCTTGTCACTGAAAGGAAACCCATGCCATTTGAAACATGTGCACTTACAATCCATGTGCTACACAGACTGCATGTTTTCTGATGGAAAATGAAACACACAGTACTTCAGATAATCCACTGCCATCTAATGGGCTGCAGGCAAACAAGGATCCTTCTCTCTTGAGAAATTCTGCTTTAAAATAGACTCTAGCTTAAGGATTTGCTCGAGATCCAACCTGCTTGTCATGCTGAGGAAAGACAATGTGTTAAAAAAGAGCTGATAATGAGGTGTTGATGTATTCCACACAGCAGACACATTTAACACCAATAAAAATAACCCTTTTGACACCATAATACAGCTAGCGAATGGCATTTGGTAATTAAAAAGTTTCTATTTATTTATTGTATTAATTATTAATCAAATGATTTATTCATTCAATTGCATGTATGGTAATAAGAAACCTGTTAATGGTGAATAGCTTATTGCATAATAGTATACTGGACAGATGAGGAACTTAAATATATCCAACTTATTGAGTAGATACTAAATATATACTCTCTGAGTTTGGTTAGCACATGGTTAAGATAAAAAAGTAAGGTTTCTGGGCCTCAATATGCTTATTAAAAAATTAAAATAAAGCTCCAGTCATTGATATTATGTAACAAGACGTCTAACTGGAGCTGGGTGTGTTTGAAGTCACGTGATCACAACAGACTCTTTGATATTCACTAGCTTGTGTAGTAATTTATTCAGTGCTATATATGTGAGTAGTGGGGTATTAATGGATTGTTAGTCTAGTGCATCTAGACCTTTGACTTGCGTACTGATTGCTGCTTAAGAAACGCCCACTAACCAGGAAAAGCCTGTCTGAGTGACATGTTCCAACAATCAATTTTTGAATAGAGGCACAGCAGAAGGTTACTCTGAAAACACTGTAGCAATGTATTTATTACAACACTAACAACAATTAGAATATACACTCACTGGCTACTTTATAAAGTACGCCTTGCTAATAGCAGGTTGGACCCCCTTTGCCTTCAGAACTGCCTCAATTCTTCGTGGCATAGATTTAACAAGGTGCTGGAAACATTCCTCAGGGATTTTGGTCTATATTGGCATGAAAGCATCACACAGTTGCTGCAGATTTGTCAGCTGTGTATTCATGTTGTGAATCTCCTGTTCCACCACATCTGGTGACAGTGGAGGCCATTTGAGTATAGTGAACTCGCTGTCATGTTCAAGAAACCCGTTTGATGATTTGAGCTTTGTGACAGTATGGTGCCTTATCCTGCTGGAAGTAGCCACCACAAGATGGGTACACTGTGGTAATAAAAGATATGGTCAGCAGCAATACTCAGATAGGCTGTGGCGTTTAAACGATGCTCAATTGGTACTAAGAGGTCCAAAGTGTGCCAAGAAAATATCCCCCACACCATTACACCAGCAGCCTGAACCGTTGATGCAAGGCAGGATGGATCTGTGCTTTCATGTTGTTTCTGCCAAATTCTGACCCTACCATTCAAATGTCGCAGCAGAAATCAAGACTCATCAAATGAGTCAACCTTTTTTTAATCTTCTATTGTCCACTTTCTTCTTCAAATTGTACAATCTAAAAAATGCTGGGTTAAATATAACCCAGTGCTGGGTAAAATAGGGACAAACCCAGCAAGTGGGCTGTTTTGACCCAGCGGTTGGGTTAAATGTTTAACCCAACCTTCTGGGTAGTAACCCAACCGCTGGGTCAAAACAACCCAATTGTTTGTCCCAATTTTACCCAGCACTGGGTTGTATTTAATCCAGCATTGTTTAGAGTGTAGCCTCAGTTTTCTGCTCTTGGCTGACAGGAGTGGCACTTTGTGTGTCTTCTGCTGCTTCAAGGTCCAACGTGTTCAGAGATGCACTTCTGCATATCTCGGTCGTAACGGGTGGTTATTTGAGTTCCCGTTGCCTTTCTATCAGGGTTTGACATTAACAATCAGCTGTGGTGTGCAACACTGTCAAATCGCTAACCAATTTGTCGGGTTACTTTTCTTCACTCAAATTCTTGGGGAAGTTAATGCAAGCCAAATCTGAGCAGATTTAGCTCAAATACTGAACTTGTGAGTCATTATGATAAATTAAATTCAGCCTAATTGCGCAGCATCTTTAGCATCTTTCATACCTTGCTTACTTGAACATACCCTCCACTACGCAACAAATAATGGCGCGCTGGTTTCCTTTTCATTGAAGCAATAGCGCAGACACGCTGTGATTTTCTTACTGTCCAGCTGAACTCTTCTGATATCATGCACTTTGATCCCACCAAATTTAGTTGTATCAGATTTAAGGCCATGGAAGACTTAAATGGTACAACAAAGTCTTAATTATTATTTCAAGAGGTCTTAAATTTGGGGACGGAAAGACAAGAATTGCATTATAGCTTAATGTGACGATTAGACTACCAAAGGCTATGATTTCATTAAATAAATATGAGAGGTGCACGTTTCAGTGCCAGATGCTGCCCTGTACAGCCGTTACCGTGGAAACTGCTATATTCTGCTGCTCCAAAAGCGTCTCTGATAATTTTGCATTTTCAATAAGCCCTTCTGCTGTTTTTGTGCAGACCATTGGGAAAATCGACCCATATTTTTATGCAGCAAACACTAAATTGTAAATGTAAACCGGTGGATCAACAAGATGCATTTTAAAAATCTAAACAATTAAGACATTAAGATATACAGTATTTATATGTTAATAAATGTATATAATAATTGATATAATTGTTTAAATTAATGTAATAATTGATACTTCTGACTCATCTCTTTTCTTAAAAATGGTTTAAAGGCTGAAATGTGTGCTGAAAACTGAACTTTATATATGGTATTATTATGTGCTGGTCTTAAAAAGGTCTTAAATTTTGTTAAATTTTAAAAATACCTCAATTTGATTCTAAAAATCCTGCAGATACCCTGGAATAATATGAAATTCAGATTTTATAATAAATATATTTATATATGAAGCTGTGACATAGTTAATTTGGTTTATATCTGTTTTTGTGTGTGTCTGTGTTTAATTAATTAATTAATTAGTTTATTTATTTTGGCTAGTTGAAGTTATGAATGGCCAGTAAATTTAGTAGTCAAATTGGCTGGTGAGTAAAAAAAGTTAATTTTAAACCCTGCTTTCTATAATTTCAAACCAGCTCAGCCATTTTCTTCTGACCTCTGGCATCAACAAAGCATTTTCACTCACAGCTGCTTACTATTTTCTCTTTTTCTGACCATTCTCTGTAAACCCTAAAACTCTAAACCCTCTGTAAAGCCCAGCAGTTTCTGAAATACTCAGACAAGCCGTCTGGCACCAACAACCATGCCTTGTTCATAAATAAACTTTCTTCCCCATTCTGATGCTCGGTTTGAACATCAGTAGATCGTCTTGACCATGACTACATGCCTAAATGCACTGAGTTGCTGCTATGTGAGTGGCTGATTAGATATTTGCGTATAGATGTACCTAATACATTGGCCAGTGAGTGTATAGTTCTGTCTCCAAAAAAACTCTGATGCAAACATATATTATTTATATAGCTTCAGAACATTGTCGTTTTTGGTCACTATATGGTTTCACTGTATAGAAAAGAGCAGCCTGAACATTCTTCAAAACATCTCTTTTTGAAGAATCAAAGTCATACAGGTTTGGAATGACATGAAAGTGAGTAAATAACTAACAGATTATGATTTCTGGGTGAACTATTAGTATAAAGTCTGATCCAGCGAGCTGAATGAGGTTGTTTACTGAAAAGATTCCAATGGTAACACGACCCATGTGATGTCTAAACAGCAGCTCTATTACTATAGCACTGCAATATGAATGCAACCATTTAAAGCTCATTAGTTAGAGCTCAATTACATTTTAAACACTTTAAGCATATATGACAATGCAATAAAGCTGACTTACTGTAAATTCGATTTCTGTGAAGGCTTTGGGGATACACATTCACTTTTATTACCGGCATTCATCTAAAATGAGCATTAATGAGGATTCCAGTTTACAAGCAGCAGGTTAGAAACTCACAAAAAGAAACAGTAACTTTGTCTAGGTAGGCATCTCACTTGGTTGGTTCAGTGTTTTGTACTTCAGAGAAAGATGAAGTTTCATACAGTACCCTACCAAATCTTGTGTTAGTTTCAGGCCGTTTTGTTCTCAGCGTTTTCATTATCCTCTCACTAGGCTGAAGTATGTTTTGGAACTCACAAAAGAGAGTTAAAGTTTCGGTTAATTGACCAAGCGGGCATGCTTACTGAACCATGCAATAATCTCAAAATGGCCAATTTAAGAAGATATTCCAATCTATCACTATTACGCAGCAAGACAGCTTTAGGACCTTAGCAACCTTTTTTTAGGTTTTGGAACATATCTTGTGTCAACAGTCAACTCATTACAGGAGAACTGATGGTGATTTGAGAACGAGAGAAGCAGACATGAAGGCAGAGAAGAGATTTCTTTATCTGCTTCCTTTGCTTTTATTGTTTCCTTTCTGTCTTCTCTCCCTGGGCCACTTCTATTCTCCGGAGAGAGGGTCCAGTTCAGAAAATTACATGGTCAGTGCAATTCCAAGCCTTATTTAGGGGAATGATTGCTTATCCTGAAGACATATGGAGAAAGTAATAAATGGAGGTAGGTAGAGTAAAAAAAAAAAAGAAAAGAAGCAAGAATGCCATTAAAACTGGACCTGTGTGGAGGTTTGTGAACACCAGCATCCTCTGAGGCCGAGCACATACGGAGTGAATGAGAACAGAGCTCATTAGCTGACATCTCAGAAATGGCCATCTCAATAGCTGCTTTAATACGAGGTGATGAGCTGTCAGGTTGGACAAACTCCACTGTCCGGTAACACTAATGGACTGTGAAACATCCCTACAGACCTCCGCCTGCTGAGAGAGAAACGTACATCTGATATCTAATAACCCCACGCAAATCACCAGAGCATGAGAAGGTTCCTTCAAATAACTGTCAGCTCTCCTTTTTCATGTCGTGTTTATGAAGAAAGGGGTTTCAAGGAGGGCAAAAAGCCTTTGCATATGATGGAAGAAAGTGCATGCTGTATGTGAAAACGTATCACAAATGACTCACAGTATGGGCCTGATATGGGTTTGTCCACGGGTTCCATCTGATTTAGGCCAAATTGCATGGAAACAGCAATAATCCAACTCGCAGACACTGTGCTGATGATGAAAATTTATCTATAATATCTCTGCAAGTGTTCTACCATCTTGAAGACAATTTAACTGTGTAAATGTTCACAAGTTGCTGAGAATTCTTCCATCACTAACCACTAACTTTTTGTTATTCTTCAGGATTAAGGGTCATACAATGGACAACAAGATTCATGGATAACAGGACACATTCACCTCTATAAATCCTTCCGAAGGACCCCTAGTTTAGAAATAAGTGGCTGAAGTTTATTTTTAACAAGATCCCCGATGATTTCAGTCTCACCGTAACAATTTAGTGACAACTGGTGGATCTGACATCTGTCATGCTTTGCAAAGATGCCGTAGACTATAGGTAACTGTCCCTGCTCTTGAAGAGCTACAGTACCTTCCTGCCTACTTCGGCTCCAAACCTGCTTCAAAACACCTGCCTTGTTTTTTATGTTGTTTCAGGTGTGTTTGATTGGCGTTGGCTACACCTAAAGTAGACAACTGATGGACCCAACAGCAAACCCACAAACTGTTCAAGTGTTGGTTTTCAGGTCACATGCAAAGTAATTAGCCAATCATAACAGCGTTTATTCATATATTCTGCATCCTAACCAGACACAACACCGTCACATGCAATAAAAAGGCATCATTTCTCAGTGAGTTTTTGTGCTAACCAGCTGCAACACTTTCAGTTTTGTATAATATGATATTGGTTTTATTTGAGTTTGAGTATCATTTTGTGTAACTTTAACAGCCATCATGTATGAGACTATGAATAATTTACCTAAGATCTTCAAAGCAAACAAGAATGTTCAAACTGTAAACCCTTGTAAACAAAGTAGACTATATTCCATGACAAACATTGTATCAGTCAACGAGTATGTATTTTTAACGTTGAATTGGTTTAATTTTTTATATTTTGAATTTGCACTTATCCATTTAGTTTGGGTGCAAGTGTCGGATTTTGTTGCATCTGGTGCAGGCAGAAACATTGCTTGTTGCTGGAATCACATTGCGTCTGGTTAGGATATGTTTTAAGGGTTAGAGAGAAAGGTTGTAAAATGGTCCTGAATGACTTAATTAGCGCTTTTTAGTGCAAGAGACCTTGACTAAAGTGGACTTAAAGTGGGAATTGTAATTCAAGTAACTGAGTACACAATGTAAAGGCAAACATTCAGCAGCCCCTAAACAGTTGCAAGCGCAAAGACTTGACATCTGGCATCATATTACTGTTGCATTATGCCAAAACCACTAAACAGATGACCAGTGGAAACGAGAGGATGTCTCATTAGTGCTGTGGTGGGAGAACAGGGTTTCTAGAGAGAAGATATTTCTATCAGGGTTGTATAATTCATCTGCAGTGTTGCTATGAGCTGCTATACTGAATGAGAGCAATTAGCTGAAACTATAAAGTATGTTACTCGTTACCCATATAACTAAAGACCTGACCAAAGACAGATAAGAGAATGTGGAATGAATGGCTCGTTTTTGCTGTGTGTGTGTCTGTGAACATGTCATTATATTGCAGCACTGTGCTGAATTTCCTCTTGCTTCTTTTTCTTGTTTAAAAATTCCTGCAATTAATTCAACTCAATCCGCGTAACATACAGGCTCCATTTTTTTGGTAGATAATTTCAGCCTTAGGTTTGCAATTTATTTCAGTTTGGATAAACTTCTCCTTTAAAGCAGTGTGTAATTTCTTCACCACTAATTTCAAACACTCTTTTTTTTTAGTTTGTGAATATCTTTATTGTTAAAACTGTCCAACAAGGCTGACATCATTGTAATAGCTTTGATTGGTCATAGCACTGGTGTGTCCTTTGAGAAATGTAAATATAGTACTGAATGGGTTTTCTGGGACAACATTGTAAATATGCATCGTGCTATAAAAATTAATTGCAATTGAGTCCATGATCAAGATTCATTTGAAGAACATGGCTAAGATCCTGGACAAACCAACCACTGGAAAACAATACCATAGTAACTCTTTATTAATACATCAAAACTATGTATTCACGTTATTACATAGTTATTACATAGTTGCTATCAATGAATATGGAAAACAAGGTAAGTAGCTTTCTGTCAGTTTGTTTTGATGAAAATTATGAATTCTACCAAGTTGCCACAGTTTGTCATGTAGTTACAACAACAATTTTAACAATATTTTGTTACCATGGACGGTTGACCAGAGAGTTGATGGATGGATGGATGGATGGATGGATGGGTGGGTGTGTGGGTGGATGGATGGATGGATGGATGGATGGATAGATAGATAGATAGATAGATAGATAGATAGATAGATAGATAGATAGATAGATAGATAGATAGATAGATAGATAGATAGATAGATAGATTTATAAAACATATATCCATGATCACTGTTTTGCATTGTTAATATGCATTAATAATGTAATCATGAATATTAATATTTGCACACTCATATGCTAATGAAACTCTTGTAATCACAAAATGCATGTAGGTGTCAGTAGTACAACTTGGATGGAATCACTGTGTTAACACGATATGGGAGGAATTGACGTGTTCAAATCCCTGTATTGGCTAACCTTTCCATGCAGCTTTATTATTAATATCGTGCACATCTAATATTGTGCCAGCAGAGTCCTTCCCCAGTTTGGCCCCTTATGAACATTGGGGGGAGGGTGAGGCTATGGCTCTGACCAACTAAAAGCATTTAATTTATGAATCAATACTTCCTATTACTGAGAAACTAAGTGGTAAAACAAAAGAATAGGAATAGCTGTGGTTTAGTGCTTGGAGAAAAAGTACTAATCAAAGCTGGCAGCTCGAGAAAAAACACAGACTGATGCTGGGCGCGTGTGTTTGACTTTAGTTGAACATATGTACGTGCAATGTCAACATCTGCACCACAGAGCCTTCAGTCTTTTAGCATTTAATGCCGAATGTGAATCATTTATGGAGCCCTGAAGTTTAGCTGGAGCTGTAATTTATTCATCAGCGATCCCCAAAATACACACTTCCTTTTGAATTTTCAAAGCGCTCTCTTGAGAGAGGACAGGCAAATGAAAAGAGGGGGCAGAGAGGGAGGTTTGGAGAGAACACTGCTTGTTGATACATCTTCCTACACACACATACACACTAAAGACGGCGCATACTTAAAGATAAAGTACCAAATATGACAGCGGACATTGCCATTGTGTAGGAATAAGACACAACACAGCAGGGCTTAAATGTACACATACAAACATGCAGTTAATATCCCCACATTTCCTCCCTAGTGATCAAGCATAAATGCATAAAAAACACAAAGACTGGTTGCTAGGTGGTTGCCATTACTGGCTCAAATAAAAAGAGAGCATCCTCAATTTTCAATGATATTCCAGATATTCTCCTTAATTCTAAGTCTGTTCTATTTTCCACCCATTTTACAGTCTGCAAGGTGAAAATTTCTATTTAGAACACTTACGGCAAAAAAACCCTGAAATTTATTTTCAATGAGCATTGGCAATTTCTTACAACATGGATGTCAGCGATCATTGGTGACGTGGGCGTTTCCAGAGGTATGTCATATTTCATGCAAATGAATGGTGCATTATAAACTGTTGCAACTGATATCAGACACGGACTGTTGGCTGAAAGTCTGATGCATATGGCACACAAAATTGGAAAAACTTCAGGAGTTTCGAAGTCGTCATCGGATTGGTTGAAATTTACAGGATTTCCGGGAGACATGTGTGTTGCGTTCTTTAACGTTCCGCCTGGAAACAACTATGCCGTGACGCCAAACCCCCTCATGGAAGAAGAAAGCTGTTGTGTTTACAACTGTGACAATGAGCGCTTATCAGGATCAACTAAATGCTGGATTTTCAAAATGTGAAATATGTAAAGTTCGTGGCATAGAAACTTTACAGTTTTACACACCAGTTTGTTATTGTGGCAACATTTCCACACTCCTAAACATGACACGGCACAAAATGAAACGTGATTGGTTGCTTTACCTGTCAGTCATATGGTCTATTGGGTGGTCCTTGTTCATTCAAAGCGGCCAAGATTCCCAGACCTTCTGCCTTCAGTCTACACGAGACTAGACGTACATACCGATGTTTTAGACGTTTGGTACATAAGCATGCACAATAGTTTTAGTGATGCTTGCCTGAGTAAACACTGTTAAAAATCTTACCAGACAGAAGACTTAAATTTTTTGAGTTAATGTGGAATATCCATTGCAAATGAGCTATGCATCAGTAAGCAAAATATATGGCACTGACTTCAGGCGACACAAATAAGCAAGCCATATTTCGGCTAAATTTTCATCATTATGGGAAGCAGAACATAATATACTTCTTATTCAAGGACTTATTAGTGTTGCTACCGGGAGTCAATTTCAAATCCATTTCAGTACAGGATTTGAGGCAGCTATGGTGTCTTTAAAGGTGGCTTTCTCACCTCTCTACAAACCAGGCAGAGGCTTAATATATTGCACAGCTTTCACTTTAACCAGCAGAAATATCAACCTCAAATATAGCACCGCTGCAGAAAGCATGTGTTTGAACAGCCAAAATTTGCAGAGAAACCTCCAACAAACATTAGCCTATTCTATTCATCTTCTAATCCACAGAGAGCACCTAATGCAATTCTCTCGAAGAGAATCTAGGACTAGGATTCAAAGATACCTTTCAGCACCAGAATATTTCACAGATGTATTATTTGTGACAGCAAGTGCATTAAATGTAATCTTTTCCATCCTTCCCTGCTGACTATTTGCAGTCTGCTGGACATCAAAACACGGAGGTGCTCCTGAAATTTGTGCACAGCTAAGGTAATTTCCTCTAGTTCAGCTTTTTAAATAGGTCACCCCTTCAGACTCAATGAGATTATGAAAATATCAGAACATATTACTACAGGATCTAGACATGGCCCTATTGAATCACAGCACAATATTCTTAGAGAGAATATTTTCAGAACTTCTGAAATATTCCATAATGACAAGACAACGGTTGTGTTTCCCAAAAGCATAGTTTGCCAACTATAGTTGCAAGGTCCAAGGTTTTTGGAGTGTTGATCTGTAGTTATGCTCTAGTTACAAATAAATGTTATTTATTGGCATCTATGGTTACATGAAGAACCTTTAAGATCCACTGAACTTTTCCATTGTACAAAAGGTTCTTTATAGCAGAAAAAAAAACTAAAATATTCATACCACTAAGAAAAACATGGTTATTTTAAGAACTGTTCACTAAAAGGTTCATTGATTTTTTATGTCAAGGATTCGGGGTGAATGACTCGCTTCCATTCTATGACACATAAAATAAATACTTATAATGTTCAGAATTATGCTGAAAGAGCCATTCTGTACTGTAATGTCAATATGCCATGTAAAGAAAAGTGATTCATTCAAACTATTGTCTCACATAACCAAATCTACATAATCTATAGTCTCAAATATACTTTATAATCAAACTATCATAACAGTGTACTTTAATGATCTCATCTGTCGACATGAAATGCCGGTGAATTGCAGAGCTGGTGCAAACATATCCACATCCACACTATGATCAGATGCTTTCTTAACTGCTGCTTTCTCACTGCTGTCATTGTTTATTTTGTTATTGAGAGGAAAGCGTGCAGCACATATTTACATATTCATCTAAATGTCACTCTCATCAGCGTGTGCGGTGTCAGGATATTTGTTAAAATTATATTGAAAAGGATTCAAATTATATTGAAATTTGTGAGTATATCAGGGCCTTGAATTACGTTCAGTCCCCTGTACGTTACGTGTGCACGAGTGCGAGCATGACAGATAAGTTGCTAGCTGCAGTTCACTTAACAGCCACCGGTGTCACTAATAACAAGGATTTCTGAATCGCACAAGTCAAATCAAGTCACCTTTATTTGTATAGCGCTTTATACAATACTGATTGTGTCAAAGCAGCTTTACAGTGTCAAACAGGAAAATAGTTTGTCAATAATGCAAAAAGACAATAACAGTAATTTTTTCAGATAAAGTCAGTTCATTGATGATTCTGTGAGGTCATCATCCAGTTCAGCTCTCTTCCAATAGTGTCTGTGCAATCAGTCAAGTGTCCCTAACTAAGCAAGCCAAAGGTGACAGTGGCAAAGAACCAAAACTCCATCGGTGACAGAAATGGAGAAAAACCCTTGGGAGAAACCAGGCTCAGTCAGGGGAGGGCAGTTCTCCTCTGACCAGCTTTACAGCCCCTTTAACACTAAATGTGTAAGCAGCACCTCATTTTTTCACTGCTCATGTTAGCAGGTTAGATCGTCACACTGCACATTCATGGAAGAAGGAAAGTTTTGGAACTACGTGACGGCGAGTAAATGACGACCGAATTTAGGGCAGTTCTCCTCTGACCAGCTTTACAGCCCCTTTAACACTAAATGTGTAAGCAGCACCTCATTTTTTCACTGCTCATGTTAGCAGTTAACATTCATGGAAGAAGGAAAGTTTTGGAACTACGTGACGGCGAGTAAATGACGACCGAATTTCTTTTTTAGGTGAACTATTCCATGAATGATTCTTTCAGTAGGAAAGAGGAAGTTTTCAACCTAACTTTTTATTGTCGATCTACAGTACTGCTGTTTCCCATTTTCATTTCCGTTTTCTGTGGCATGTTTTTGCGTGTAACACCCTTGTTAATGCTAACTCAAAGCTTTAACCTTCAAAGAGCTCACTGACCTTTCTGTAGCAACGCAGGCCTTGACCTTTCCGTGCACTGAGTGTGGGTTAACATCAGCACAAAGAGATCCAAAACAATTCCGATGGAAAGGCCAAAGGCCATGACGATGCGCTCTAAAACCTTATTAACCTTAACTTCATAAATACTTTATGGACAATAAATGTACTGACTCATCTGAGCTGGCTTTAATTGAACGCAGTGTCGTCTGAACAGCCGAAATAAACTAATCTCACATCAGTTCAGCCAAGTGCTGAGTGAAAACTGATGGGTTAGTATGTGGTTTTATGTCATAAACAAAAGCGGGGGGCAAACCGATTTCATTAACTATTAATTAAATGTAAGCTGACATTAACCTGCTTATTACATGGCAGCTCACTAAATAAATTAATGAACATAATATATTAATTTGAGTAGAATTTTTTATTATGTGTAAAGACATGATATTAGACACATGCAAGAACTGTTAACCAATCTCAATCAAGTATTTCAGAGAGCTTTATTGTACTGTCAATAGATGATATATATTGATTTTAGAGACATATCATTTGACTAACCAGCCTCCAGTATTACCCACATAATATACTTAACAGCCAAACATAGGCAATGTCAAACATTATGTTGAGCGGGAATCTATCAACATAAATATGATTTGATCAGAGTCGGTTATATTTGAGTTTCGGAGAATTCATAACATGCTATTGAGTATCTCCTCTCGAGTTTTGTCCCGGTGAAATTAAATCTAAGAAGGTCACTATATAGTAAGGTATATGCTTCATATGCTATGAAGCTCCATTAGAACGCTCAATACAAATCCAACAATATTTATTACATTAGAAGCTTAAACTGCATTACAAAATATTACATTATTAAGTGTTAAATATTTTTTTATTATTAATAATAATTGTAATTAATTATTAATCGTTGGTGTGTTTATTGTATGCCTATTCTTTTATTTTAAACAGGAGCCAGTGAGAATGTGTGAATGCTAAACAAATGAGTAATGAATGGGAAAAATTTGCACAACTTTGCAATCCAAGCGGGAATGCTGGAACTAAGATGAATAGAGTGAACGCATTATAGTCAGCACTGTTATTTATAGACTGAGTACAGCTGCTGAATGGATGAAAGACAAAACCCAAAGATGCTTTTGTACAGTAGAAATTGTTTAAAATACAAACAAGATATTGCCTAGGCTGATTTCTGATCCAGTAGAGACGTGAGAATGTCGGTAATTACACATATGTCCTTAAGACCCTTAAGACCCTGACTGACTCTCAAGTGGTTTACAAAGAGAAGACAATCCATCTTAAGCAAATGAACTGAAAACAAGAGACAAAAGATGGGTGTAATAATTGGCCGAGTGGAGCCAATCATAACACACACTGGTCCAGCTAACCAATCACAGCACATTTCGTATTTCAGAAGCCGCCTTCTGCAATACGAAATGTGCTGTGATTGGTTATTCGAGCTGTTCATGCCAGACTGGGGAGAGAGGGGTTGTAATAATGAAAAATATATGAAAAATAATGTTTTTCGATCAACCTAGTATGAGAGCTTGTTCTAGTACACCCCCAAAACAAAATCAAGACTTTGTAAAAGAGCATAATAGAACCCCTTTAAGACCAAAAATTATGCAGACACTTTGACCTGACCATGTTTTGCTTAAGTGTTATCTGACATTATCAAGATGCATTTGCTCTGACACAGTTCTTGTCATATTTTATTACCATTTTCTAAACTATAGCGAATAAACTGTGACAATGTGTGAAATGTTGAAGGTGTCTGAATAAATTTTGGTTTGACTGCATATACCGGCAGGGATTGAGATCAATCAACAGTCATTTTTAATGGAATTTAAAAATCTTGGAGATTATGGAGACTATAAACATTATTTTTGAATTAAAATATTTAATATAGGCTTAAAATATTTCTATATGGGTGAGCTTCACATTTTCCCCCCAAAATGTCCTCTTCATCCCAAAACTGCATTTTTTTTTAAACTTTGAAATATTAATTAATTTGTTTGTTTATAAATATTAAGCACATTTCTCTACTTTCTCATTACTGTAAAAACCATCGTTAAAAAAAAGATGTTTTTCATTACGAGAGTATAGTAATTTCAATAAGCACATAAGCAAATTACATATGTCAATATTGTATCATTGTGTATTCAAAAATAATCATAATAATAATATATACTGTATAATGTGCATGTACACTTTACATAAGATTGCCTATAAACACTAATAAGATCACTTAGTTATTATACAGATAAAGAACGAGAGAGATGTTTCTTCAGCAACAAGGGGAACCTGTCCCTGATCAATTTCCAAAGTTTGCTTGAGGTCTCTAAAAACCTTTCATGTCTTATTATTTCATTTGTCGTTTGAGGTGAAAACCTGCTACAATCAGTTTCACCCAGAGAATGAAACATCTTATCGATCCTGCACAGGAAATGCCCCGAGGTACAAACACATCTCCGTTTGATCAGCAAGCACCTGCGTTAAGAAAGACGAGTCATGTTGTATCCTGTTTATGACCGTTATGAGAGAGAGAGAAATACTTATTCCCATCCGCTTTCTACTTTACAAACACAAACACACATATATTTTATTATGCTACTGTCAGAAACTACTAAAACACACCATTTTATTACTATTTCAGTTGGCTTCGGGTAAAATCTGTATCTTCATGGCTGTGTGAGCTCAAGCAACATTTTCTCTAAAAGGCTGTTTCATGAGCAAAGAGAGTCTGACAGCACTCTTAATTTACTTGGAAGTAATACAGTTTTAAAGAGCTCTAAATTGAAACGATGACAGACGACCCACTCTTGTGGAATGTTGCGCAGAGCTTTATCGTTTTAATTGCTTCTGCTTTTTAGGGGGATCTGATGATACTTTTAAACTTTTTTTAATAACCACTGCACCAGCAGATATGGTTACTCTCTGCAACAGCAACTGTAAGTCATTTTTCGAATTAAATAAGGGGTGATTAATGCATAAACAGAGAAAAGCTGCATGCTATGTTGCAAACTAGAGGTGTGCTATTAAATGATAATATGTATCTTTGAATAATAATGTGGTGCATGTGCTCTCATGCAAGACAGTAATTAAAACACAGCTGCATGCTAAATATCTAGATGTCTAAATATGTCTAAATATCATAAGACATGCTCATTTGAACATTAAGAGCAAATTATGTATATCTGAGATACACCAGGAGGAGGCAACTGAATTTAGATGAATGGTTTCATATTAGAAAAAGTGGACAGAAATAAAGGCAGATCCAATACTACATATCTAATGCTAATGACACGTTAAATGCATTTTTAGATGCATCGTGTCAGGATATAACTGTCCATACAAAGTTTTTTAATGTGTGGTTGGGAAAAGGTCATAGATTTACATGATTTACATCTCTCATATTTATTTATGTATTTATTAGTGCTGGCAGTCATTATTTTCTGAAATAAAATAGAAATTAATCCCACCAAACATTAAAGTTTTTTAATATACTTTCAAATTGCAACAATTTCACATTCAATCTTCAAATTATTGTAGAAACTACATAAAGACAGTATATTTTTAATATTTGTTTAGTGCCATCTTTCTTAGAGTGTCACTGATTCTTTTGGGGGGGGGGGGGGGCCATTGTCTCTTGTCATGTATTGATGTTGTAACTCTGCTGTCGGTGAGTCTAGTCTGTTATGCCTCTTCAAGTCTGTTCATGCCTAGTCAAGTCTGTTCATGCCTCATCAAGTCAAGTCAAGTCTGTGTTTCGAGTCTTCGTCTGTTTGGATTATGTTTGGATGTTTGGATCACACTTGTAAATAAAACTGCACTTGGGTTCTCACTACGCTCGCCTTCAGTGGACTGATTCGTTACAGAATACACGACCACCACAATGAACCCAGCAGATCGTCTTGTTCACCTTCGCCAAGGAAACCGGGCCATAGAGGATTACGAGGAGGACTTTTGTGGACTTTATCATCAGGTAGATTTTAAGGATAGCTTCCTGAAAGACATTTTCCGTTATGGTTTGGACAAAAATGTATCTCGGTTAATGCCATGTAATACCCCACACTGGTCACTAGAACAATATATAGAATTTGCTCTGCAGTTGAGTGGATCTGTTTTCATTGTGGGTGTCATGGAGGAGGAACATGACACTTCCCCAAAACCTGTTCACATCATGCCTGTCAAGCCACAGTCTGCACACGTCATGTCTGCTATGCCAAAGCCTGCTCATGTCATGCCCGCTACTCCAGGACCTGCACACATCGTGCCAGTTAGGTTAAAGTTTACACATGTCATATCTACCAAGTCAGAACCTGCTCACTTCATGTCTGCCAAGCCAGAGTCTGCTAACGTCATGTCTGTTACCCCAGGGCCTGCTCACGTCACGTCTGCCAAGTCAGAGCCTGGTCACATCATGCCGGTCACGCAAGAGTCTCTTCACAAAATGGCCGCCCTTCTAGAGTCTCGTCACGTCTCAGCTGATCTTCCAGAGCCTCGTCACGACATGGCAGCCATTTCAGAGTCTGCTCACGAGTCCCCGGGCCAAGATGGCCGCCACGCCTGAGTCCCCGGCCAAGATGGCCGCCACACCTGAGTCCCCGGCCAAGATGGCTGCCATGCCTGAGTCCCCGGTCTTTGTCGGTGTGGCGTGGGGTGGGGGGGCGCGGTCTATGTCACGAATCCTGTCCATGAACTTCCGTCTGCTTGCCACCAGAGTTCGCCCTCCCATTATATTGACTCTTACACCACACAGACTGCTACCCATCACCCTGGACTACATTTCCCATGCTCCATTGCACTAATCGCAAGCTCACCTGAAACCAATCACACACAGCTGCTACCAATAACACACACTATATAAATCAGTCTCACACCACCATTCAACGCAGAGTATTGTTTAGTGCATATCTCTCTCATAGCGATAGCTACTTTACGGAGCCATTCCAAGTTTCTTAATCTAGTATAGCCTTGCTCTTAGTCTGTTTACCCGTGTCTTTATCCTTGCCTGTTAGCTCGTTTTGTCTGATCTCTGCCTGCCCTGAAGTTTATAGCCTGTTTTGGAATTACCCTTTGCTTTGCTGTTTCGGACTGTGTTTGCATCTTGCCTGGACTCTAGCTCGTCTTGTGGATTCCCCGTTTGCCTCGC
>NW_015505506.1:540667-542075 GCF_001515645.1 Sinocyclocheilus grahami
GGCCAAGATGGCCGCCCCGCCTGGGCCCCCGGCCAAGATGGCCGCCACACCTGAGTCCCCGGCCAAGATGGCTGCCATGCCTGAGTCCCCGGACAAGATGGCCGCCACGCCTGAGTCGGACGCAGAACTTGGGCCAAGACTGAAAGGACTGATAGCTAGCATGATGGACTTACCACTGATGTCGGTGAGAGCTGCAGGCATCCCGTTGACGTCAGTGCTCTCAAGCCCTGCTGTCTTAGAGGTCCTGTCACACTCTGCTGCCCTTCCTGTAATGGAGGTCACCATTTTGAGCATGTGGGCTTCACACTGCACTCCAGAGTCCTCTCCTGTCAACGAGTCTGCTCCTGAGGCCTCTCCTTTTCACAAATCTCCTCCTAAGGCCTCTCCTGTCCATGAATCTGCCCCAGTGGCCTCTCCTGCCTATGAGTCTGTCTCAGAGCCCTCTTCTATCCACGAGTTTGCTCCAAGGGCCTTTCCTGTGTATGAATCCGCTGCAGAACCTCGAGAGGTGGCGGCATCCGCTGCATTGGAATTACCCTTTGCTTTGCTGTTTCGGACTGTGTTTGCATCTTGCCTGGACTCTAGCTCGTCTTGTGGATTCCCCGTTTGCCTCGCTCTCAGGATAACGTTTGCCAGAGATCGACCACGCCCATTTACTGGACTACTCTTGTGTCTTCCCCTCAATATACCCATTTGCTATTGTTTGACCCATGCCTGTTATGACCATGTCTCTGTCTAATAAAAGCCTACAGATGGATCCGCACATCTCACGTCTCGTTCGCCCCGTTACAAAGGCCAAAGAGGCCGTTCATGAACTTACAGTCTGCCCTGTCACAGCCATAAAGGCCGTTTATGAACTCACTGTCTGTCCTGCCATGGACAAGGAGTCCGTTCATGAACTCACAGTCTGCCCTGTCACAGCCATGGAGGCCGTTCATGAACTCACTGTCTGTCCTTTCACGGCCAATGAGGCCATTCAAGAACTCTCTGCTTGCTCTGTCACAGTCAAGTGGTCTGTCCATGTCTCTCCTCCGCCATGGCTTCCTGCTCTGCCGTCATCACCCGGCCGCCCTGCTCTGCCTGCACCGCCATGGCTGCACGTTCTGCCTGTTCCTCTTCACGGGCCTGGACCTCCATCCCTCCCCCAGTTCCGCCTCCACTCCACCACCCTCCTGGACTTTCTGGGTTTTGTTTGGGCGTCTGGAGCCCCCTTTAGAGGGGGGGATATGTAATGTGGGGTTTGGTGTTTGGGTTTTCTTTCATGTTCGTGTTTTCATGTCTTTTATTTTGTAATTGTTTCACCCTGTTAGTGTCATGTTTCCCTTGCCCTCATGTATCTCTGCCTTGTGTATGTGTCATGTTCTGATTGGTTGTCCTAGTCATGTGTCTTGTTTCCCATTGGTTTGTT
>NW_015505506.1:542927-543605 GCF_001515645.1 Sinocyclocheilus grahami
ATTGTTTGACCCATGCCTGTTATGACCATGTCTCTGTCTAATAAAAGCCTACAGATGGATCCGCACATCTCACGTCTCGTTCGCCCCGTTACAAAATGCTTCTTACTAGTGTGGCCCAAAACATTTAGCACAGATTTATTACAGGTGGCATGCAAAATGTTTCAGTACAAGCATTTTAAACCTTTAACCCACTGGGGAAAATCAACCCATGGCAACAGTTTAAAAGCAGCCCAATTTCATGGAAAAAAACAACAACAACCACCCTGCATCCAACTCAAGCTGCAGAAGTCAGATTTGACTGATCACGGGTCAAAAGTAAGGAGAGATAACTGACAAGATGTTGGAGGATTTGCTCCTCAACAGATCCCAAGCTCACTGACAAATATCTTTTATCGTAATATGTGCTTTCAAATGGATTAATTATATACATCATTAGAATATTTGCGGGAGCGGACACAAAAATCGCGGGAGCGGATGGGAGCATGCGGTAATGGTCAGAATTTCAGCGAGAGCGGGATCAACAAGCCCCGCGCTATCACGCAGCGGCGCAGCTGGGTTTTGTTTGGGCGTCTGGAGCCCCCTTTAGAGGGGGGGATATGTAATGTGGGGTTTGGTGTTTGGGTTTTCTTTCATGTTCATGTTTTCATGTCTTTTATTTTGTAATTGTTTCACCCTGTT
>NW_015505506.1:544099-573906 GCF_001515645.1 Sinocyclocheilus grahami
AGCTGCAGAAGTCAGATTTGACTGATCACGGGTCAAAAGTAAGGAGAGATAACTGACAAGATGTTGGAGGATTTGCTCCTCAACAGATCCCGAGCTCATTGACAAATATATTTTATCGTAAGATGTGCTCCCTTTACACAGTGCGCACGCGATTGCGAAATCGAAAGTGAACTGCGAATGCGAGCGCTCATTCAAAAGGGATTTAAATATCCCACATATTGATAGCGGCACCCTGATGCGTGAAAATTATATACAATATTAGAATGTTTGCGGAGCGGATGGGAGCATGCAGTAATGGTGAGAAATTCAGCGAGAGCGGGATCAACAAGCCCCGCGCTATCACGCAGCGGCGCAGTCAGTCAGTGAGCGCCGTAACAGATGACGTCAAATCTTGCGGGATTCCATAAATAAACTACACAGAACCCCACTATTCAGACAAATATTCATAATGAAAAGATAATACAAAATGTAGTACCTTGGAAAATGGCATTTAAGACTTTTTAATACTTATTAAGGGCCTTCATTTTATCTAAATTGATTTATCAACTTTTAATAGAGTCTAGTCTGTTATGCCTCGTCAAGTCTGTTCATGCCTCGTCAAGTCTGTGTCTCGAGTCTTCGTCTGTTTGGATGTTTGGATCACTGTAAATAAACTGCACTTGGGTCCTTCACTACGCTCGCCTTCAGTGGACTGATTCGTTACAGTAGTTTCTTTCGCACTTTAATATGAAATGATACAGGCAATGATACAGAGCACGTGCTACACAGTATAACGGCTGACAGGACAGGAAAAAACATTTTATCTAAATTGATTTATCAACTTTTAATAATTTTTAAGACCCCGCGTATACCCTGTTAAAGCTACAAAAGTTATTGATTTCCTCTTTTTTCTTTTGTTCTTTGATTAGCAGACATCACAGCAGCTGGTTATTGGGTTATTTTGGCTGCTAATACTTTAAGAGCTGCAGCTGCTGAACATGACGCGCATCTGACACACATACTATTTTCACACAACTCTTTACCTTTTCTGACTCACTTCAGGTCTTAAAGTCTCTACTAATGAGCTGACGAGTTGAATCGGGTGTGTTAGATGAGGGAGAGTCTGTTTGGATGTTTGGATCACTGTAAATAAACTGCACTTGGGTCCTTCACTACGCTCGCCTTCAGTGGACTGATTCGTTACAGTAGTTTCTTTCGCACTTTAATATGAAATGATACAGGCAATGATACAGAGCACGTGCTACACAGTATAACGGCTGACAGGACAGGAAAAAACATTTTTACTGACATACGGCCTGATGACATCTCATCTGACGGCAGTTCACTTTTGTTCTACTGAAGCTCCTTGTCACCACTCGGTTGACTAGCACCTGCCGTTGAGACAAAGTTGGAGTGCACGTCTGAAATTCTCCCATTTGATGTAGTCGTAAATACTTTCTGCGTCTAAATAAATGCTATTCTTGTCAAGAAAAAAGAGACAGAAGAAGCAGCTGTGAGTGAGGTGGCCAACCGTAGCTCCGCCCCTCCGTTAATTGCTTTAAATATTTTTGACATGTTAAACTGAAAAAAATTAAGGGTTATTTTGGCTGCTAATACTTTAAGAGCTGCAGCTGCTGAACATGACGCGCATCTGACACACATCCTATTTTCTCACAACTCTTTACCTTTTCTGACTCACTTCAGGTATTAAAGTCTCTACTAATGAGCTGACGAGTTGAATCGGGTGTGTTAGATGAGGGAGAGTGCTGGGCTGCTCCAGGACAGATCTGAAAATCATTTCAGAGACATGTTCTTAAATGTAACTCATATAACACATACTTACATGCATGCACAGATTTAAGACAGCTTCAATCGCCTTTTTGGTAACTTCATGACTTAACTGACGACATAACCATGACATTGCATGCTCATAGTTGTAATGTGGGGTATGGTGTTTGGGTTTTGTTTCATGTTCATGTTTTCATGTCTGTTATTTTGTAATTGTTTCACCCTGTTAGTGTCATGCTTCCCTTGCCCTCATGAAATTCTCCCATTTGATGTAGTCGTAAATACTTTCTGCGTCTAAATAAATGCTATTCTTGTCAAGAAAAAAGAGACAGAAGAAGCAGCTGTGAGTGAGGTGGCCAACCGTAGCTCCGCCCCTCCGTTAATTGCTTTAAATATTTTTGACATGTTAAACTGAAAAAAATTAATCACCTGCATTAACGCGCAAATTTTGACAGCACTAGTATTTATTGATTGATTGATAACATGACAACTCTTGGAGCAGAGTAACAGCAAAGCGGACACTTGTTACTGCCAGTACATAGACAGACACACTCTTGTGAGCGGCATGCGCAAATAGCATACGGTACATTAAATTACCCATATCAGGTTTAGATAGGTGGAGCTGGGGTAGGTGGAGGGTTTCAGAGAAAATCTGATAGAGCACTGCAGGTCCAGCTTACAGCAAACACTGAACCAGACTATTTAAACAGACATTCTTTCAATTTGTGTGGATTATTTGATAAATAGAGAGGTAAAAATAATTGAAATCAAATTAATGTATCATTGCTGAATAAAAGTATAATAAAAAAGATAAATAAATACATCTATGTATCTACCTTTTTGAAGGTCATAGATCCGTTTCAAGCAGGACATCCTATAACAATGACACAGGAATATGACAAAAAAATTGTTTCTAAGAAAGAAACAAAGTTATTTATTTAAAAGAAAACTATCAAATCTGATGTTTTTTTTCACTGTGAATTATAGGGTGACGTTATTTTTACTTAAAAAAAATAACAGTATTACAAAACCTGCTGCCACAATATTAGGATTTTGTGGGTGGACAATGTTAAGGTGCTAAGGTGTTATATGTGGTTTCCTAGAGTGTTTTCTTGTAAGTTTGTTGCTTACTGGTCCAAATCAAAAGAACACAAGTCTCTATGATTTTCAAGTCTCTAGATATGGTTCGGTTCCTTTCACTTTAATTGTATGGGATTTTTTTCTGGCCATTTAAAGGTAAAAATGTAAGTCTGATCTCTTAGAAAACAATATCATAAGTCTCCTCGACAGGCCGCATGATTTGAAGAATCATTCATATCTGTAGCACAAAATAGTTACACAGTGTAAATTAATACGATGCATTCGTGCACTATGTACCACGGCAAAAGAGTTCAACGGACACAATTTAGGCAATGATTCACAAAGATTATGTAAAGTCATAAAAAATGTTCAGATGAAGATGAGTGATTTGCCGTTAGGAGCTGTCCACACATCGGGTGCTGAAACAAAAGAACACACAGTACTCATCTTGCAAGAAGCACAATATATCCACAATGCTGCTAGAAGGAATCTAGAAGGAAGTCTACAAATGAACTAAAGATTTAGCTGTTTTGTTCTATGCACATTCAGGCTTCAGACTATATTCAGACTACTTTGTAGTGCATATTTTAGTATTTACATCATAAACACATGACATTATAATATGTACTATATCTTTTCTATATGAGACTTGTAGCAATTATGTTGACAATGGACTGAGAAAACCGTGTGCAGCTGTGAATTATTAATAATGCAAATATTTGGCAGTGCAATAACAATAAAGCATTACAGCATCAAAAGCTTACTGTCAACATCCAAGCCATTTGTATTAAGATAAATGTATGTTGGATTATTTGGCAACACTAGAAAAGTTTTCATTGGAAACAATATTAGCCTATTCTCTAGCTCATGGGCCCCTGCAGCTGCTGAAACAAAAAAGCACCACTTTAAAAAAAGTGACATTTGTGCAATAAAGTCTACAAGTAGGAATTTATATTATTTATTCATCCTCATATCATTGCCAATCTGAATGGTTTTCTTTCTTCCATGAAACACAAAAGGAGATGGAAGAAAGGAATGTTTTGCTAAAAAAAAAAAAACACTAAAGAAGTGGTCATGTTGCAATATTTTAACTACATTAAATACAGCTTTTAACTACATAAAAAAAAAATCTTGATGTACTAAGTTTCTATGTACGTGAATGAGATTTGAGAGATATATTAGAGAGGAAGATTTTCAGTGAATAACGACTTAAATGTTTGTCTGTTTCTCAGACAAAGCTATTACACCAGAAAACCTGAAAAAAGCACATTATAGACTGGGGTAAAATATTGTTATAAAGCCTTCAATACTTTGTATGTATATATTTTAAGCAAAAGAGCCGTTCATACATTGTGCACAATTTAGATAATTCCATATATATTTTACTGGAAAAAAAGGAAGCTACATGAGTTGTTTAAAAATAAATATATAAATAAAATAAAATAAAAAAATAAAATAAAATAAATAAAAATAATACAATAATAATAATAATAAAAATATAACAGATACCATGCAAACTATATCTGCATGAGCTTTACAAGAGCTATAGCAACTCTGCAAACTGTGTCAGATTTGCCCCTCTCGTCACATACCCCCATCGCCCCTCGCAGGCCGGGGGGTACTCATGAGACTGCGCTCTACTCCCCCCTTATTGGCTTATATTGAAGCCAATCTTCCAAAACGACAGTTTGTGCAATGTGCCACTTTATGACGTAATAGTGCGGCTAAACCCCGCTGGCAAACTCAGGCGAAAGGCGCCGACTCCTCCGCTCCCTCACGGACGGCAGCCGTCCCTCCACATCCCAGGTGGCTGGCAGCGAGTTCGTCCGCCCCCGGCAACTCACTCCAGCCCACCGCCTCGATCGTCCATGGCGGCCGACTGCTCCGCCATGCTCGATGGCACCGCGGACTCACCCCAGCGGCGAGGGATCTCTGGCAGCGTGCCCCTCCTTCCTCCCGGGTTTCGGCACCAATGTAACAAAGTTTGTAGATCGGGAAGAAGGAGGTGGGAACCGGCGAACATTTAAACAAACTTTAATAATAAAATAAACTCAAAACAGCACGACAGCCCCTGGCGGACGACTGTCGTGCACAAACAAAAACAAAACCAAAACACAAAATAAAATCCACGCCTGGTCCTCTCTCGTCTTTCACTGTCGTCCCTCCTCCTTTGTATCCTTCCGGAGCTCCTCCGTGAGACTCGAGACCGGTGAGTGGCGCAGGTGTCGCGCATTCGCAATTACTCCACCGGCCTCGCTCCGTTCCCACGGCTCTCGGCCCCGCCCCTCTCGTCACACCCGCATCCACAGAAGATCAATGCCTGCTTCTACATTACTGCCTGTTTAGCCCCGCCCACCGATTCTACATCACTGCCTGTTTAGCCCCGCCCACCGATTCGCGCACATAGTGCAAATAACGAGAGCGGCAAAAGCAGATCTACATAGAAACCACACTATAAAGATGCTCTGAAGACAACAAGGTGCCGTGCAGTTCCAATCTGTGTAAAAACACAGTCTTTGCATCGCCCTCCTTCTGATCCCAACATTAGGAAAGATTGAATGAAGTTTAATTTCAATGAAGTTCCAGACTGCATCAGTAAGAACTCAGTCCTTTGTTCACTTCATTTTACTGCAGAATCACTACAAACAAGGCACAATTCGACAAAGGATTTTCAGAAAGACTGAAATTAAAAGACGATGCTTTGACAAATATATTGGATCGACAGAAATGTCGCACCACACACGTTTGAGTAACTATTTTATTATGTGGTCACTATTGCTTTGTCTGTTATTACAGATCGTTTAAAATGTACTGAGCATTTACACGTTTTTGACCTAAATCACAGCAGCGTCCATCTATGAAGGATGTAGTGATTAGTGAACTTTATTAGTCAGATTCACTTGATTAGTGATCAAGTGAATATATAGTATATATTCATACAACAAGTTTAGAACAACATGAGGGTGAGTATTTTCATTTCTGGTTGAATTATTCCATTATCAGTGGATGGGTTCATTTGCACACAGTCATCAGGCTGAGCTCATTTATGTAACACATTTCTCTTGCTCTATTTGAGTCAATTCTAGTATATAACTGACACAGGTAAACAGGAAAAATTCACATATGGCTGAAATATAGCATCGCACCAGAGGACAGATGTGCAGATATTGTTTCTGTTTCTCACTGTTCCTCATAAAGACAAAATCTGTGGCCATTGGGGCTTGTTAGTGGGTATCAAAACCACCATCATTGCACTGTAATTACATTTGAAACACTTTTATAACAAGAGCATTTGCACCTTTGTGAAAACTAGAGGACATAAATCAAAATGCTCAGTAATCTCTGTGTCTCAAAGATCTGACAGCATTCGATCCAAAAGCGGTTTTGATACCGAGCTCAAAGGTAAATGTTCCACGGTAAATCTTTGATTCTCTTAATACCTCAGCAGCCATCCTTCCTAATGCCAAGCCTGACTTCATTCAGCTTACATTCCCTGCCTTATCCGTTTCAGATATTAGGAATAATGGGAAAGCATCCTTCAACCCTGTGCACAGGAAAACATGTTCTGTCGGGTAACCTAAGAAATGTGCTCCACATGGAAGTATCTAAATTAACCGGTTAAAGTAAAAAAAAAAAAAAAAAAAATTACATTTAAATCACAAAATCAATGAGATCAATATGATAGATTACACTGCTAAAAGTAATTCAAGGGTCAGATCAGGTAGAAATCAATCCTTAACAACTGCATATTTAACAATCTTTAATAAATTGATAATCATAATGCATGATTGTTAACCATTTGATGCATGCATCTTAATGATTCCTTTTACTTCAAAACAAGAATATTCATGTCCAGTCTTTTTTTTTCAAAGAAATATGTCTTTTGAAAGCTCCAATTCAATAGTATTAAATATTGCAGGGGTGAAACACCCTTATTTCACTAATCCAGATATCACTGACAAGATGAGATCATGCACTGAGAAAGCACATTTATAGCATACAGACTCTAAAACTTTACCGCAGGTCATATGTCTCATATAGTCATTTACAGACTTGTGATTTTTCTCACAATCATGTCAAGCATGCAGAGAAATGCCAGAAGCAACAGTTCCACAAGGGATTCAAAGGCAAAACCAGGAATGCACTAATTAAAAAGTACAGAGCCATCAGGAGAATATGATCCAACATACACTGAAAGAGCGATGAAAATGATAAGATAAAATGAGGCATTGTTCAAAGGTACATACTGTGTTTCTGAGGCAGCGCTCCAATGTTCTCCATGCTGTTCTGAGAGTTCAGTGCACATGTGTGTGTGTGAGTGAATGAATGAGAGAGAGAGAGAGACCTTCCTCTTTCTGTGTGCTGTAATGTTCACACCAATAGTGACGGTGTGGCAATAAGGGGAAGGGGGTTATGATGTTACAGGCGAGAAAAAGAGAGAGAGAGAGCAGGAGAGATAAGCAGAGAAAGGGAGGGAGAGGGGGAAAAATATTACGGCATTAAACAATAAAGCAAGAGCAGATACACAGAAAAATCAATGCCAGGGTGCTGAGATCAAGAGAAGAGGCTGACATCCAGAGAGAGGGTGAAAGACTAGCGAGAGTTATGAGACTGCAGGGAAAATCATGCGATCAGAACTTAATTGCCGAAAATATTGCAAATAAATGTAAATCCTAGAAAATCCATCTTCCATATTTAATCGTTCATGTCCTTCTTACATTTGCTACACTTACAAAAGCATGATTTTTTTTGTGCAAACCTCGTCTTGCAGCTGGCTCTAAAGATTTCACTGGTCGTGTCAATCCCAGGGTTGACTTACACAAAATAAATACTAACCCCTAACCTTAACTTTAGCATAGCTTTGGTAGCACATAAGCTTGATAGATACAGTAGCGTTACCGTTTATGGTGCTCGCATCCATCCATGTTATTACTAAACAAGTGACTGTGGGACTGAGTTGACAAATTAGGGTGTGGGGCGAGGTCAGAACTGGTTTAGGAAAAATCACACAGGTTCTTTAATGCTTTTTGCAGCACCCTAATAATAAAAATTCTGGCATCATTTACTCAAACTCATTTCATTCCAAACCTGCATGCAGTTGTTTTTCTGTTGCCATTTTCCAGTGGATAAAATCAAGCCTCACCCTCCATTCATTTGAAAAACATCAAGGTTCATCAAATAAGTCTGTCTTATCAAGAACCATTTTGGGCTGATTATTGTTCTTGAATGGCTGGCTCTTTAGAGATTAAAAAAATGAAACCTTTTCCAAATCTATAATATTGGAACCAGTGCATTTACAGTTTTCTAAAGAATTAGAATATAAAATGTTCTTTGTGGAGCTCAAAAAAAGCTTCTTTCTGGCATCACACTGTAATTTTATTTTTTTTTTCCTGGAGCTTTTTTTCATTTTGCTCATGTATTAAATTGCAGGTGCTCATATTGCTTCACCCACAGGAGCAATCTGCTCTCCTTCAAAATCACGATCCAACCACAGTAATACCGTCCATCAGGTAGGCTATCTGGAGTCATGCAGTGTCTATCTCGGCTCTGTTGATTTTTTTTGTGACATCCTTTTCAAGTGCCAATGCAACAGTGACAGCTAAATAAACATTCAGCATCTCATCCCAGCGCTCCCGAAAGATTTCCTGCCAGGCCAAGGGGCTCAGGAAAGAATAAAACTGCAGAAGTCTCATTTCCAAAGCCACAGGCAAATAAAGAGACCTTGGGGTGCTACTGCGCAAGCTAATGTACCGGTGACCCTAGAACGCGGGACACGAATTTTAAATATATTCAGTAGCTCTGTTCCAAAACCTAGTGAGCTGCCTAGCTATTTAATGCCTAAGGCGGCATTCTAACTGAACCTCATAATTGACTTACTGTGTCATCGGATCTGATAATAAACCAGCCAACCGTTCGACCACCGAATCAACGAGTTTGGAGCAAATGTATTTCGAGTTGCATGTATGAATTAAATTATGAAGACTGAGGGACTGGAGGTGCTTTCGGTGCATTGTAACATTTTCAATGGCTTTTAAAAAGTGTCGAGGACAAAATCACAATTTGCCAAAAGTGGTGGGAACCAGGGTTTCAATCCATTTCTATCCTTTCATCAGTGTCAATATTTAATCAGTATTAATATTTTGAGACTATTTTTTAATACTATTTTGGATATAAATCACCTTATGTTATCTGTACTAAAAATTAACTTTCTCATTTTGTTTAGCACTTAGTATTATTCATTCTAAGCCTCTCAGCTATTTCTAGTGAAGTTTTATTGTTTTATTAATATTCTCAATAATGTCAAGAACTTGTGTATGTATTCTTAACTAATGATGATGATAAATGATGAATGAGCAAGCAAAAGCAAAAAAAATAAATAAATTGGGTAAAATAATACAGTTTTTGTTCGATATAATTATTTTATATCAATATTTAAATTAATTATATTATAATCTTTGACTTGGTTCACCTTTGTCTTTAAAAAGGTTGTAACAATGATTCTGGGTTTAACATTACAACTTGGCCAAAATAGGTATATTGGAAAACAGCATACGCTGAAAGAAAAAAGAAAAAAAAGATATGGGATTTACTTTAAAGTGCCCCTATTATGCCATTTTTAAGGTCACTAATATTGTTTTATGAGTCTCCTAAAACAGGTTTACATGCATGCAATGTAAAAAAAAAAAACATGTTCCTTTTCTAAAATTTTTTTATTTAATTTGACCTCATTTCTAAATGATTCGTAAACGACTCGTGCGAAGCAGTTCAAAGAATCAGTCTCTCTAAACCCCTCCTTTCCGTGAACCCTCACTGCTGTGATTGGTCAGATGGCGCAGTCCTTTGTGATTGGTCCAGAGCCGTAGAGAGATTGGCTCTGGATTGGTCTACCGCAAACAGCGCGTGTCGGAAACGAAACATTGCCATGACGGAATGACAGCCCTGGAGACTTGGCAATACGTAGAAAAGATGGTATGGATTGTACCTTACCAAATCAAGCCGGAGTCTGATGCTGAAACGGTTGAACTGGCTGATCGACAAGAGACTGATTCGCAAGCAGGACTGGAGCAGGACGTTTCTCCGTGGTAAGTGTCAAGTGTTAACAAGTTTGTGGTAATGATAAGATGTGATAAAACAAATTTACTCTACTTTACGCTACTTCTCGACATGATGTTAACCACACGGAAATGTTACTGTTTGTGGACGGGCAAGTTGGCGACGTAAAACGTGGGCGGACATTATGCAAATGTGTTACTTTGTGACGTAGAGCCGTAACATAATAAGATTCGAATTCCTGACGACTCGTTTAGGCGATTGCGAGCCGACTCTTTTTTTTGATAGACAATAACTTTATCACGCACCTTCGGCTTCACAACTTTGCAGATAGTTTATGTTCACATACAGCTACATGACACACTGCATGAAAGGTAATATTCGAAAAGACACAATAGGGACACTTTAAAACAATTGTCTCTCAGAAATTGCTAGTAAATTTCACAACAAAAAAAAAAGACAGAAAGAAAGAAACAGCAAATATAACATGAAACATCAAGTAACACGTTGAATTAAACAATAAAACTGAAATAGTATTTTCTTGTAAAAACACATTATGACAATCTTTTAAATTTACTTTAAAAAAATGACAGTGTAATGTCAGCGAATGACTTTCTATTAATACTTTTCAGGCAGAATGAAATATACTTAGGCCTATATTTACAGTCAACATTTATGAATTCTTACACTGCGCTTGTTGCAGCACATTCAGGGATTGACTTATCTGTGAAAAACACATGCAATGCTGCCTTCGACTGTGACCAAAACTCTTTCAGGAGCTTGACTATGATGCCTATCAGCTGTCTGGATAGGCAGCTAAGTAGGTTTTAGAACAGAGTCTCTGTGTCCTCAAAAGGTTGTGGGGCGAGGAAAACGATCCATCTGGGAAAATATCACATTGACACGGTGGATCGTTTGAAGACCAGGACGAGGAAGTATGAACAGCACCACAGATGAAGAAATGAGAAAGCTAAATTCTATTCTTTTCTGTTCTATTGGTTGTTGTAGTCCCTGAATAGCGATATTCTGCAAGAAAACAGAAAGCATCCCTCTCCTCGACCGCTGAGCTGTAGAGATGTGCTGATCCCTCAGGACCGATGTAGAATTGCAGAATATGGGGTTTGAACTTCCCCCGCGCCTTGAGTTTTTTCACTGACTCTCCGGGGATCGGCATGAAGACTGCTCTCAATACATGTCATTACTTTCTGGCCCCATTGTGTTTCCACAAACACCCAGCAGCCACACTCTGTGCATTTTATCTCTACACTCTTTAGAATTCATTGGAAAGCAAGGTCAGATCTTGTAGCATGCTGGTAATTACATGGTGAAAACGCATAGAACAGCACACGCATGCAGCAGCCATGTATCCCACTGAATTGTGAATGAAGTGGCCATGGGCTGTTTTCCCAAGTTCCTCATTGCCACCATTCATTCGGTATTCATATATTCGCTCAGATTCGCCTTGATCTCACCCGTGCGGCAGACAGCATGAATCAAGTATTCATCTTTCATTTTAAAGGAGCAGTTATGAATTTGGATGGATGAGATTTGGGGTCAAAGCTGCTGTGTTGTTGTTGATCTAAGAGGTGAGATGAGATTTTGCAATAAAAAATAGGAGGGAATAAAAGAAGTGAAATACAATGAGAAACAGGCCGGTCAAGTGATGAAAGTATTCTGTTGCGCTCATGCTATCAGATCATTGAAGTCAATATGGGAGCATGACTGCGTAACACCTAAAAGTGCAGTTGTTCAAATGCATGAAATTGATTTGTGCATGTATCATAAAACTACATTTTGATGTTTTCTAAAGGAAATGTAGTGGTGCTTTTGCCTGTTCAAAAGATGCCTTCACAATGCTAGGAAATTGTGAATAGCTGCCAGGGCAATAGTCTATTTTCAATTAGACTGAATTATTGATACTTTCTAGAATGAATTATATTTATAATCAACATTGTTCTCACTTCATTCACCATCTTGCACCAAAAAAAGCATTTCATATCTGGATAGTTAATGGAATTAACTTTTTTTCTTTGATTTATTTATTCATTTATTTTATTTTATTTAATATTTTATTAAATTTTTTGCATTTACACCTTCATTCCTGTGCATCTCTAGTGTAATCGGACAGAGATTCATGCATAATGCAAAATACCACTTGCATATTACATGTGTGTTAACTGACATATTTTGATTGAAAATGAATTTGTTTCATAAGAGATGAATTTTACAACAATACACCATTAGTTTCCTGTTTATTCATTTAAAATCCATTTCTTGTTGTAAAAAGGACCAAAAATCACTGCAATATGTTCAAAGGCGGTTTGTGTGTGTGTGTGTGTGTGTGTGTGTGTAACAGGCTAAAATTGAACTCATTATTCACTGAAAATCTTGTCTTGAAAATCTTGCTTGACAGCCATGGCTACAATTCTCTTTCATTGTATAGGAAAAAGCAGCCTGGACATTCTGCTATAAATAACTCCTTCTGTATTAGGCAGAAGAATGAAAGTCAGCTATTGAAACACATGGAGGTTAGTAAATGAAGACATAATTCAAATTTTTGGTTGAACTGTTCATTTAGGGTTTTATTTATCAACCTCTGCAATGTATTTCAGTCGTACACAAGCATTACCCAGCATGACTGGTGGAGCAGGACGTCAGCCGCTCACTCCAGTGTAGCTAATTGCATCTGCACACAATGCCTTCCCATCTAATTCCATTCCCTCAGACCTTGCAAAACCACTAAAGGCAGCAGCCACCATTGTGGTGGCACAATGCATGTATGCTTGGCTGGAGAAAAAGTCTGCTTTCAATTGATCTCAATGGACAATAAAGTGCACCCCGATGTGTGAGCCATTCAGCTGGGTCAGATTAGCCCTGCTTGCAGCTCAAGGATCATGTTTGCCTGAACTCATTAGGCGTTCAAGGCAATTAGAATGGATAGGACTTCTGGCAAACCTCAACAGATTAATAATAATTTCTGAAGCCCCCAGTGAGGGTGGTACATCTTGCTGGTGAGAAAATTATTCTGCAGGCAGACTTGAATGCATTTAAATGCCACTTTATGTATGATGAGGTCCAGAGCTCATATTCAAAAGCTCCCCAACACACCCATGAATCTGAGTCCGGTCTGAGAATGTGTGTGTATTTGTGTATATGGGTCATGTGTGGCATGAATTACCTGCTACGTGGCTAAATTGCAATTCCTGGTTGGCCTATCGTTCATTATGCAGTCTAATGGGACTGCTGTTTTATCAGGATAGCACACTGTTTCTCAACTTTATATCCATTGCATGCAAATTTCAGTGAGAGGAGTATCATGATACAGTTTTTAACTATTCATAAAGTCAACAACTTTAGAGACACAGTATCTGCTGGATCACTCTCACATTCTCACGGGAACAAGAGGCTTTCTTCATGATTTAGCACACTTTTAAAGCATACTTTAGCATACTTTTAAAAAGACTACTTATTATGGAATTATTGAATATTCTGGAAAATTTGAGGCTGTTGTAAAATAGCTAACATTTGCACACCTATGACTGCACATCAGTTTAATTTTATATTAATGCAAAATGTTGCAACATTGCTCAGCAAAAACTAAACACGTTTCAACTCTTAATAATAGGTTTATCTAAACAATATCCAAGTATTTTTTTTTTTAAAGTCTACCAGCTGAGTCTGACCTATTTTATATTTACCCCTAACATTTTCTGTTGATTGGAACTTCTTAACTATTGCCCTGATGGTGGAAATGGGGATTCTCAATGCTTTAGCTCTTTTCTTACAGCCACTATCTATTTTGTGAAGCTCAACAATCTTTTGCTGCACATCAAAATTATATTCTTTGGTTGTTCTCATTGTGATGGATGATTAAAGGAATTTGGCCTTTGTGTTCGCTCCTTTTTTAACATTTTTGAATGAAAGATCAAATGGATAAACAATGCAGATTTATTTTCACAGCCTTCTTTGATCATATTTACCAAGGGTACCATTAATTCTGACCACAACTGTATGTGTGTGTATACATTATATAATGATATATAATGATTTTAGAGGTGATGATATACAGTATAGCTGTAAATCTTATCACCAGAGGGCAACCTCTCCTGATTCTATATATTTGACTTCATGCCCTATGTTACCATTCACCTGCATTGTGTTTATAACTAATAAGTCATTGATTAAGTACTTTCTTTTGTTTGTTGTGGACCACTTCCTGTCACAGTAACCTCATTCTGGATTTTGTTAGTGTTGCAATAGCTGTATTTAATGTTCCCGCCTTGTGCTGCTAGTATGGCCGATGGACCTTTGGACTGACTAGAAGTGTTTCTTAAGGCAAGTGTATTGCTATTACCAGAGGTTATTGATAAAAAAAAAACTTTATGCATTCATGAGTTCACACTAACATTTAATCAGATTGAGCAAATAGTAAGCTTATTTGCCGTGCTGTCTGAGAGGAGGGCTCCGAGCTCGGAATACAGCCTGAACCCAGAAACCTCCCCCTATCCTCAAGCTGGGATAAGAGTAGTTATGAGTGTGGAGTTGGGGTAGAGGAGGGATGCCAGAAAAACTGTTGTGGGACAGAGGTAAGTTGGCTGTATGTATATTTACTATCATGCCAATTCAGTTGATTATCTGAACATGCTCTGCCTTAACTTTGGTAATAAAACATCATTAAAGGGATAGTTCACCCAAAAATTAAAATTACCCCATGATTTACTCACCCTCAAGTCATCCTAGGTGTATTGTGAATGACTTTCTTCTTTTAGACGAATACAATCTGAGTTATATTTAAAAATGTCCTGGCTCTTCCAAGCTTTATAATGACAATAGTCCAATATAGAAGTTCAATAAACTGAGTCCATCCATCATAAAAAGCGCTCCGCACGGCTCCAGGGGCTGAATAAAGGCCTCCTGAAGCAAATCAATGCGTCTGTGTAAGAAAAATATCCAGATTTAAAGGGGTCATATGATGCGATTTCAAGTTTTCCTTTCTCTTTGGAGTGTTACAAGCTGATTGTGCATAGATAAGATCCCTGAAGTTGCAAAGACTCCATAATCTCTGACTTCCGCTAACTGGTACAGGCGTTCACGAGAGAGTGGCGTTTCAGCGGATGACGTAGGATGTAGGCTTAGTGTAAGCTCCAGTGAGAATATGCTAGTCTCACAAGAACCGAGGAAGCAAAGTTTCCTTTGTTTAGCAAATGAAAACCAGTCTCCTCTCGGCTGTTTTAGAAATCCTCAGACATTTTTCTTTACAAATCCTCATTTTGTTTTTCTAATTCATGACCGATGTTTTGTTTTTCTCTCTCCATTGCGCTTCCGCATGTGTCCCTTCTCACCGAAGCTTAGGCTACGCCTACGTCATCCGCTGGAACGAGACAAACTGTTTCCTCAGTTCAGTGACTGTTGGAGGAAATGGAGCGATGGATGAGTTAATTCATCATAGGATCAGATATGCTGGTATTTTGTCTCATTTTGAGTCGGAGTGAGTTTTGATTGAATAACTTGTTTCAACAAACTGTTTCAGACGGTTCAGTCCGATTTGGTGAACTGGTTAATCCAGTTCACCAAAAAGAATTGGTTCAAAAGAATGATTCGCTTTGTGAATCGGACATCACTCTGGACTGTTTGCATGAGGCTCTGGATTACAGGTAATAATGGTGTAAATAATGTTCAGTTTCTTGCACAGACTAATCGTTTTGCTTCATAAGACCTCAATATATCGTCAGGAGCCACAGGTATTCATTTTGTGTTCCTTGATGTGCCTTTTTTATTTTAAAAAATGGGTAGCTGCTGACTTGGATTATATGAATCACCAAGGCCCACGGTTTCAGCTAAAATCTTCTTTACGGTTCTACTGAAGAAAAAAGTCACCTACATCTTGGATGGCCTGAGGGTGAGTAAATTAAAAGCACATTTTCATTTTTAGGTGAACTACATTCAACATTTTGTATTATTACATTTTTCTTCATCTGTAATCCGTTTAATTAGGATGTAAGGTTCAATGGAGAAGAAAATATATTTTGCTACTTCTTAGTATGGTTTGTTGAGGAGAGGTGTGCTATTATTTTTCTATGCAAGCGGACTTATGATACTTGCTTGGTGGATGACAAAATGGAGAGAAAGAAAATCTAGTAGATTGAGTGCACTCTTTAGACTTAGTAAACAAGCTAATAACAACTACCCAGAATACCCTAAAGAGCTTAATACTTGTACTATGACTTTACAGCACATCTTCCTGTATCTCTTTGCATTCACTGACTACTGTTTCGCTGCAAATGAACACAAATCAATTCAAAAGATCCAATTACAGGGTACGACAACAATGTCAGTGATGAATGAGATATGACATGCCGGTGGTGGGGGTCTTGAGATCTGGCCTGCAAAAGCAAAGTTTGTAAATGAAATCCCGAATCTTCTGTGTGCTAAGATTGCTCCAGCGGTACCGTTCCAGCAATTAGCATAATGCTATTAGGCATAGATCAAAAGGTTCTTCAATATGACAGTCACTAATGGTGTCTAATACATGACTCTTAGCCTAGCGACAGCCATTAACATTTATATTATATGTTATCACATCATCAAGGCTAATGAATGCCTAATGAGTGTGCTTTGCGGACGAATGGTGCATCTCTTAGATTAACCATTTGGTTTCTGTATTAAGCCATTAAACTGGAGAATTACATGGGCTGTGTTCTAAGATCTAGTAAGCAGTGTTGCCAACTGCTTTCAACTAAAACTGGTAGCTAAATGTCACTAGATGACATCACAATGGCAAATTCACTGATCTATATAAAGATGAACGTAGATCAGTGGGCAAGATGAGAACTTAGATAAGGTTTGTCCAAGAAGTTGCTATATTTGTCCCTAAACGTTTGAAAAAAGTCTCAAAAGGGGCGGGGAAGTCGCTAAATCTACCTACAAGGTAGCTAAATTGGCAACACTACTAGTAAGATGCCTACATATGCAGCATTTTAAGGAAAGTGATTCAAAGGCTGTAGCAAAAGAGAAGCAGCACTACCATGCTGCCTTTCACTTTCAGTTGAAAATCCATCCAATATGGCGGCAAAGTGAGAGGATTAGAATATTTAATTATTCTAATTAAATAGTTTATCCAATTTATGCTTGTATTGTTTTTGCTTAAGTATTGTGTTAGCAATGTATGTGTATAGCTTAGCAACGTGTTAACATTAACACTGTACTGACGTTGATAGAAATCAAATAATAAATAGCTGACTGATGTTTTCATATGTTGACATGTCATGGCTAGATTCAAATGACAAAAAGCATCACTAATTAGATAAAAAGAAGATAATCACTATATTTATAATGAGGAGCCACAGGTATTCATTTTGTGTTCCTTGATGTGCCTTTTTTATTTTAAAAAATGGGTAGCTGCTGACTTGGATTATATGAATCACCAAGGCCCACGGTTTCAGCTAAAATCTTCTTTACGGTTCTACTGAAGAAAAAAGTCACCTACATCTTGGATGGCCTGAGGGTGAGTAAATTAAAAGCACATTTTCATTTTTAGGTGAACTACATTCAACATTTTGTATTATTACATTTTTCTTCATCTGTAATCCGTTTAATTAGGATGTAAGGTTCAATGGAGAAGAAAATATATTTTGCTACTTCTTAGTATGGTTTGTTGAGGAGAGGTGTGCTATTATTTTTCTATGCAAGCGGACTTATGATACTTGCTTGGTGGATGACAAAATGGAGAGAAAGAAAATCTAGTAGATTGAGTGCACTCTTTAGACTTAGTAAACAAGCTAATAACAACTACCCAGAATACCCTAAAGAGCTTAATACTTGTACTATGACTTTACAGCACATCTTCCTGTATCTCTTTGCATTCACTGACTACTGTTTCGCTGCAAATGAACACAAATCAATTCAAAAGATCCAATTACAGGGTACGACAACAATGTCAGTGATGAATGAGATATGACATGCCGGTGGTGGGGGTCTTGAGATCTGGCCTGCAAAAGCAAAGTTTGTAAATGAAATCCCGAATCTTCTGTGTGCTAAGATTGCTCCAGCGGTACCGTTCCAGCAATTAGCATAATGCTATTAGGCATAGATCAAAAGGTTCTTCAATATGACAGTCACTAATGGTGTCTAATACATGACTCTTAGCCTAGCGACAGCCATTAACATTTATATTATATGTTATCACATCATCAAGGCTAATGAATGCCTAATGAGTGTGCTTTGCGGACGAATGGTGCATCTCTTAGATTAACCATTTGGTTTCTGTATTAAGCCATTAAACTGGAGAATTACATGGGCTGTGTTCTAAGATCTAGTAAGCAGTGTTGCCAACTGCTTTCAACTAAAACTGGTAGCTAAATGTCACTAGATGACATCACAATGGCAAATTCACTGATCTATATAAAGATGAACGTAGATCAGTGGGCAAGATGAGAACTTAGATAAGGTTTGTCCAAGAAGTTGCTATATTTGTCCCTAAACGTTTGAAAAAAGTCTCAAAAGGGGCGGGGAAGTCGCTAAATCTACCTACAAGGTAGCTAAATTGGCAACACTACTAGTAAGATGCCTACATATGCAGCATTTTAAGGAAAGTGATTCAAAGGCTGTAGCAAAAGAGAAGCAGCACTACCATGCTGCCTTTCACTTTCAGTTGAAAATCCATCCAATATGGCGGCAAAGTGAGAGGATTAGAATATTTAATTATTCTAATTAAATAGTTTATCCAATTTATGCTTGTATTGTTTTTGCTTAAGTATTGTGTTAGCAATGTATGTGTATAGCTTAGCAACGTGTTAACATTAACACTGTACTGACGTTGATAGAAATCAAATAATAAATAGCTGACTGATGTTTTCATATGTTGACATGTCATGGCTAGATTCAAATGACAAAAAGCATCACTAATTAGATAAAAAGAAGATAATCACTATATTTATAATGAAACCAATATAACCATTATCATATATATATATATACAGTGGGATATAAAATATAATTAATTTTTACTGTAAAGCCATATTCAGTAATTATGTTCTCCTTCAAGCAGTGTAAGAAACTTTCAAAAAAAGTATATATTTTTTTATATTACTGTAAAGCTGCATTACGTAAGTTTTGCCTCTTTGTCGCCATCTCTGTTTGGAACCTGCAGTTGCAGTTGTTTGTGGAATTATCTTCTTGGGTTGTGCATCGGCACAGCTCCTCAGCGCAGATTACTGTAAAGCCATATTCAGTAATTATGTTCTCCTTCAAGCAGTGTAAGAAACTTTCAAAAAAAGTATATATTTTTTTATATTACTGTAAAGCTGCATTACGTAAGTTTTGCCTCTTTGTCGCCATCTCTGTTTAAAACATGCAAATGCAATTATTTGCAGAATGATCTTCTTTATGTGGGTTGTGCATCAGCGCTAATGAATCTAATGTTTTGAGGTCTATGTGTGGCTGTCAGTCAACACACCAGTGTGGATATTCACTGTACTTCGGAATTACAGATACTACGTCCTACAAGAATGTCCAAAATAAGAAGTTTCATCGGAAAATGTCATCTGAACTAGTAAGTAACATGTCTTCCAGTTTTGTTCTGACCAACTGAAAAAAAAAATTACAATAAATCAAGTTACCAATTAATACCAAGTTACCGATTAAATCTAATGATCGCTAAGTTATAGCTTTACTTCAGATAAGTTACTTCAGATGCAAACCGTGCAAATTATTATTATTGTTATACTTTATTCTCAAATTGTTAATGTTAACAACATCAACATTGTGTGACTGCATGTATTTAGTGTTTATTAGCGTCAGAACTCATTCAAAAATGACAAGTTGAATTAATCCAGCTTCTGTAAGAAGAGGCAACAAATGATCCGCCACCTGTAGCATCCACACACGCGATATAGGCTCTGTCCCAAATCGCACCCTAAACCCTTGCGGTCTTCCTCTGAGTCCACACTTTCGTGATGTAATGCCGAATTGACTGTCGGGTAGAAGTCTGCTGTGGAGCTCGCCCCAGTGCGGGCTCGGCAGAAGTGCGCAAAGGGGGCGCTCGCAAGCACCCTTCTGAAAGCTAAAATGACGAATGGGACACCCTACGGTCTCGTGGACTTAACGGACACGCGCACACGGCGGCCATTTTAAGTCCGCAAGACCACAAGTGCACATGAAGTGTGCCATTTGGGTCAGGGCCATAGCCTACTAGCCGGGACTCCTTATTTATGTATACAGACGTGACATACTGTAATGACGCAAAGTGAACGACACGAATCACTCAAATTAGAAATTATTGCAAGCTTACTGTTGTGAATCTGGCCAAGGTAAGGAGATAGTTTTGAACACTGATTGGTTATGTACTTGTCTCAATAATTGATTTTGGATCATTTTAGAAAAAATTAAATAAATAAAAGCAAAATATTTTTTTCCGGATGTAAGCATCAAAACAATGCCCTACCGTATTGCAATGCATCAAAACAGTCAATCCAACACAGTCAAGAATAACTTAAAGAGGTTGCCACCGTTTAGTAAACTGTGGACTAGCTTTGGCTCTTCCTGTTGACTTGAATGGTGATGCTTCCTATTTGTCAGTTGACGGCCTTTCATTTTTAACCAGAAATGTACACGCTGCTTTTCTGATGTTCACTGAAGTTTTCCGTGTCTTTTTCCCGTGTCACTTGAAATGTGTCTGTTTTGAATCATTGTTACCAAAGGCGAGACACGTGAGGAAAAAATAAACGATCAGTTGTGGGACTATGTTCTGTCATAAGTGGCTCACCTTTCTACCGTCCGTTACTGTAAATTAAAATAAATTATTGGTTGATATGTCCCGATCTCAATAAAGTTTACACACACTTTTGGTCCGTGAATTAGATCTCGCTCGGGACGCGTGTTGTCTGTGGAGGTTTGGCCAGGACCGGTTCCAGAATTAAATCAACATATTTTATGTTCCGTCCATTGCCAATCACTGCTATTTTGGAGAGTGAATCTCATATAAATATGCAGATGTCATTCCTGAAACTTTTTTAGGGTGTAAGCTCTCTAAACTGCACACTGAATCTCTTATTTACATTGCGTCTGCACTTAGTCATGAGATGATTCACGAGCGTGCAAAACTGCACTTAAAAACTGCGGCCCTTTCAGCAGTGAGTGAATTCTGACAAAATGTTTCTGATTGGCCATTGCGTTTAAGAAATCAACAGATATGTCTGTGATTGGTACATTGTCCAACGCTGCAAAAACACATTGAGGGTATTTAGCGCTTGGTTCAGTGCAACATCAGGGATTCCATGAGTAACATTCCCCCTGATTTTCTCAGCTTTTTATTTGAAATGTTGCTTTTATGAAACTTGCCCACAAGTGTTGATAAAAAGAGAATGCATGAAGAATAAAACAAATAATTTTATGATTCCTTTGCCACAGAATGTACTGCTCCATCAATGCTCAATAAAAAAAAAAAATTTCTGCAATATAGCTACAGGAGTAGTAAAAAAAAAGCACATTAAAAATGGTTCACATATGATCAGATAGAATATGTGAACTTTTTCTATGCTGAGCTGAAAGTATTGGTAGCCAAAAGCATTATTAAACTAAAATATTTACTAAGTGAACACACAAGGGGCAGGGGATTTGTAGAGCTTTGTGAATGATAGCTTTTTAAATTGGGGTTCTGCGGAAGCCGGTTCCATGGGGGCCTGGTTATTTTCCAGCATGCTGCCTTAAGCAATTAAAGTAAGGTTGCAGAGTCTCTGTGCGGTTGGTCACTAATAGGTGTTTCTATTTTACCACTGTATCAGACAGATCCCTGTTGTTGCTGCTCATTTGCATAACTGGAATTGGCAGTTGTCACTGTCATTCCCTCAATCTGACAACTTATCCGCTGTACATGTCAAAGCTTCTTCAAAAGGCCTGTATGATAGACCTTAATCAGGTTAGATATGGCTCTACCCTGACTAAGGTCCAGTGTTGGGGAAAGTTACTTTTAAAAATAATGCATTACAATATTGTGTTACTCCATAAAAAAGTAACTAAATCCATTACTTAGTTACTTTTTATGGAAAGTAATGCATTGCATTACTTTTTGTCACATGAGCTGGGCTTGCTTATTCATTTTTAACAAAAAACCCAAAACGTATATTTTTAGCAACTGTAAAAGCCCTTTCACACCAAAAGTGAAATGAATAAGCCTCAGGCTGAAAGAAGCGCCTCTGCACCTCGTTCCCGATTTCTGTCAACACGGAGACAGGAGAGGAATCAGTGAATAAATGGGAAAATAAAGTAATTTGCGTTACTTATTTGAAAAAGTATTGTAATGTGTTACTTTAGTGGTTACTTGAAAAAAGTAATCTGATTACATAACTCGCGTTACTTGTAATGTGTTACTCCCAGCACTGCTAAGGTCAACAGACAGCAATGCAGCTCACACAATATTGGAAAAGTGTGACAATCATCCTTCGCTTGTGTGTTCTATGTCTATTTTTGGTTACACTTTATTTCGATAGTCCACTTTAGACATTCTATTAACTATAAGTAACTTTGTAACTACATGTCAACTACATGTCAACTAATTCTCATTAATTTGCATCTACATGTCTACTAACTCTCAGAGTAGACAGGGTAGGTTTAGGGTTAGTAGAATGTTGACAAAGAAAGTGTTAGAAGATATTAAGCAGACAGTCTACTAATACTCTACTAACTACTAGTTGACATGTAGTTGCAAAGTTACTTACTGTTAATAGAATGTCTAAAGTGGACTATCGAAATAAAGTGTTACCCTATTTTTTCCTCTAGTTTCCTTAGCGTTTTCTGTATTTGCTTATGACATCTCTGCTAATGAAACATGCGGTTCAGGTGTTGTCATGAAAGATGTCGCTCACATCAAAACGTTTACCTGCTTCTACAGCAATCAGACCACACAAAAAAAAGGCCTGCAGTGAGATTTAATCCCCCGGCAGGAGGTTTCGATTCACATTATCCCCATCCTCTGAGTTTCAAGATCTTCAAAACAATTGGGGATAAAAGAGCAGAAACGGAGCTAAATCACTTCCCCCAGGGAAGAAAGAGATAAGTCATATTCTCAGTGGTGTTATCCATCATCTGCTGCTCATAACGTCTCCTGTGCTGAATCACGGCTGAGATGACTCTGGGCACATGAAACGAAGAGCTTTTCTCAAACTACAAACACACATTAACTATCTCATTTATAAAGCAACAGGATTTACAAGCAGTGAATGGAAAGAAACTTCAGTTTGGTGTGAATAAAAGTGCATTGTATTTTAAATGGACTCTTGAAAAGAACTGTGCTTGATGTGATGACCACAGTCTCAGTCTCAAACGGCAAGCTCTCACGTCATCCTCTGAGCGTCTGAAGGGCCGTTCACACTGATGGTGACTAAAGGGCTGGAGGTCACCCAGCTGCTGTACTGCTGGTGCTAGCGAGTGCTCTTATGATGTCTCCATCATGAGCTACACTGTCTTCACGTATGCAGGTAACAGCCTCATCATTTTGCTGCATATTCACATAAAGATCAATTCCAACCATCTCTATGACTCCTGTTGCATAAAATTGCCAGCTCTCATTGAAAATGAAATGACTTTAGGTTGCTTTTCAGTGCAAATTACTTTTAGTGTGAATGTTCTATGATGCATTTTGCACACAAAAATGGTAAAAGCTCAAAAAAATGCAAAGCTTTAGTCTAACTGGCTACTTTTCTGGAGGTGTTCAGAGGTTTGCATGATTAAAAAAAAACACTTGAGAAGTTTACAGTATTTCACAAGATTGATAATGATAAGAATATGAACACAATTTCCAACAGAAGCTTAAAATGCACACACAAAAGCCGAGCATTAACATTTTCCTTCAGTTTCCTGCTGCAACAAAGGCTCAACGATTTACCATCAAGCAATGCCACATGAAAGAGATGAAATTAAGATTTTGTAATAAAGTGAACTATTACAAATAATAATGCTATTACTCTGCTTTTCTTGCTTATTATTTTTGTCTTGTTTTCTAGTATAAATATCTAACAATTCTTGAATAAAGATGCATTTACTTGAGAAGCAAAATGACTTAAGATATTAAATGTAATTTTCTGGAAAAAAATAAATAAAAAAATACTAATAATATATATATATATATATACATTTGAAGATGAGATAAGAAATATCTGCCAATGGGAGTAAGAAGAAAAAAAAATCTTAATTCAGAGGCAAAACAAGATTATTTGTCTTGCCCCATTGGCAAATATTGACAAAAATAGTAAAAGAGAATGGCATTTATTTTTAAGTGTAATGTTCTGCTTGATGTCAAGTACCTATTTCTCGGTAAAGTTTGGTTTGAAAATTCCATTGGAAATCTGACTGGCATTCTATCCGAACTGCCAAAATTCAAATAAATCAATTAAACCATTAAAAAGTCAATCAATCACTCAATCAATATCAATAAATCAATCAATAGTCACTTGATTAGTCACTCAACATGTATGCCAGATTGTCTTCTTCTCTCTATGTGGTTCTTGACTAGAATAATCTGCTATGTAAACCAGAATTTATGCCGATAAACAAAATCTGACTATATGAGACTGTGACCATAACATATCACAATTTTCTATGCTAATTAACATTTTACCACAAATGCCATTGACAGAAGCCCTTCCCTTGAACCCAGAACACTGCTTTAATGAATGTATCTTGAATTGACAAGACACAGAACAATAACCTAAATGTCATGGGTGACTGAGAAAGATTAATGACAATAATTCATTGTGCAATTGACACTGAAATACTTTCAGACAGATGCTCCCAGACACAGCAGAACAGTAAGTTCTCACATCAATAATGCATTGTCGAGATCTATGAAGAATGCTACAATGGACAACTGAATGCACAACTCATTTCTCTCTGCCAATGGTTTTTATTAAATGGTTTTCTCGGAGCCAGTTCTTCCAAAAAGAAAAGCTTTCTGCAAAGCAGTGTTTCACAATGGTCAGAGACTGAGTAGAAAATCAAAGGCTGAAAATGAGAGAACTCTTCCTGAAGTGCTTTCTTAAAACATCATGACAGAAGTAAGCCATTAAGCCAACATATCCCCTATCTTACAGGAGTAGCCTACATTTCTGCCTTAATGTGCGTTTTAGTGCAACACATAAAGCACAGCTGGGGGGGTGGCTGTGGATTTACACTGATGGCCTTTCGCATCATCCTGATTAGCCCTGATGGCTTCCTTAAGAGGGCCATTGAAGCCTGTTGATTCACTTGCTCAGCACAACTATAAGTGCATGGGTGCTGATAACTTACACTGCATGTGCGCTCGCTGATAAGCAACCAGACAATTATTCCATTGCTAAAGCTCTTCAGAGTAGCAGCAACACAACTACTGTGTACACACACACACACACACACGAAATTCACAGGAACTGTTACCACACCTCAAATAAATGCATGATTGCAAGTTTAAAAAAAAATCAAATTTATTGATTTAATTAAACTTTTTAAGTTGCAAATATTATTTTGATGAGGTCTGTTGACATTATCATGTTGATCGTTAGATCATCTTAATATTGTGTGTAATTTAAAATGAAATTTATGCAGTATTTGATTTAAAAGTTGTAGTTCACAGCTGAAATTGTCTTGATAACTTTGAAAAATGGGCAGTGGATTAGTTCCCAGCATGGACTGGATAGGGAGAATACATGTTCCAATTAAGTGTTTCTTATTTATTTATTTTTAGTAAAGGGGGAAAAGGTCAGTTTAACTAGCTGTTATTTTGAACTGAATTTTAAACCACTCAATTATGTTCAAATTATTTGGAAAAACTTATTTTTGTGTTTGTGTGTGTGTGTTTGTAATCAATTTAATTTGTGTTTTCACTACAAATTATTAAGTCCTTTTAAGTCAGTGTAGTTTGTTGCTTGAACATTATTTAATTAGAAATGCTTTATTTATTTTATTTTATTTTTAATTTAATAAAATTTGTATTTATTTATTATTATTATTTTATTTTATTTTTTTAAATTTTTACAGTGAAGGTGTAATGTATGGTCGATGAAGGAGGTGAAGAGGATCCAAATGCAGTTCTTTAGGTTTATTCGACAAAAACACAAAATACATCCAGGTAGACCAAGGGCACACAAAACAGCCATTCAGGAATAATACCAGACAAAGAACCAGGGGGCTGTTTCATAAAAGACGCTAAGAAAAGTGGGGATTAAAGTCCAAAATCTGACTTGAAATAACTTAACAAATCAATCGGGGCTAAAGCGGTTCCATAAACGAATATTTAAGTTCACGCAATCTCACTAATTTGATCCAGGTTCAATGAATCAAGATCATTTGATGTGCATGCTTATTCTTAAGCAGCCCTTAATGTCGATCATGGATCAGATCAATCCATCATGACAAACAGCGAATACATTTGTGCTGTTCAATGCATTTGAGATGTTGATCCCTGACAACAGCCAAAGTTTCAGCCACATGCAAATAAGCCCAATTACTGTATGTTTTACTGTATTCGTTCTTAGTATTAAGAGGAGTGCAGTTCAAAATCTTCTAGCAGGGTCCAGCTCAACATCTGCACGCTCTGAAGACGTGAAACAAACAAAAACAATTTAATGAGGAGCGTGGTGAGTTTAGAGAAGAGAGTCAGTGAAGCGGATCCAAACAACAGATAAATGAGAAGATCTTTGCCACAGATGTGCAAAACCATAAACTGTGAAGTCGGGTGTTTTTCAGAAAATTCTGTTTGTGTTTTCTGCGCTTTATCCTGAAATAGCTTCTCTAAAGGACAACCAAGTCAGATGAGCTGACATTACTCTAGTGAGCAGTCAACAGTAAAACTCTTTCATTTCCATTATGTTATTGCTGATGTCAGTGCAAACACAACGGCCAGACGCAAAAAAAAATAAATAATAAAATAAATTCTATAAAACATCTTAAATTTAGTTCATTTCAGCTACACTCTTAAAAATAAAGGTGCTTCACGATGCCATAGAAAAACCTTTTTGTCTAAATGGTTCCATAAAGAACCTTTAACATCTGAAGAACCTTTCTGTTTCACAAAATGATCTTTGTGGCAAAAGAAGGTTCTTCAGATTATAAAAAGGTAAGAAAGAGATGGTTCTTTAAAGAACCTTTGACTGAATGGTTCTTTGTGGAACCAAAAATGGTTCTTCTATGGCATCGCTTGAAGAACCTTTTGAAGCACCTTTATTTTTAAGAGTGTAGATGCTAAATCATTTTTATTTAGTTTAACTTCATGTACAAAAAATAACTAAAACCTACAATAAATAATAATAACACACACATAAGTACATAATGCATTCTTAGCATCGCTGCAAAAGAATTAGCGTTTAGCTTGTTTTCTTTGAACTACCATCATGTTGGAGAAACAGTTTGATTAGAATCTTGCTGAATTAAAGATAGTTATACTGCCGATATGTTTATTATCAACAACCTGAATAATCAGAAATGTTTCTTGAGCAGCAAATCAGCATGATTTCTGAAGGATCATGTGACACTGAAGACTGGAGTCATGATGCTGGAAATTCAGCTTTGCATCACAGGAATAAATTACATTTGAAAAGATATATTCATATAGAAACCGGTTATTTTAAATTGTAATAATATTTCACAATTTTACTGTTCTAACTGTATTTTTAATCAAATAATTGTGAACATAAGAGACTTCTTTCAAATAAATAAATTGAAAAAAATAAAAAATAAAACAACCCCAAACTTTTGAAGAGTAGCGTACAAAAGAAAGGTCAAGTACAAGTTGTTTAATATTAATACGTGTTGTTCCAGATAGTAGTGTTTTGTGTTTATAATACTGCGGGGGGAGGAGAGGTGTTCTCGGGGGGCAGGTGAATCGGGAAAATCAGTGGCCTACTTTAGCTTTGTGATTATACAGGCTGTATGCTACATAAATAACCATCAAAGCCTTTTCAGATTTTTTTTTTATTATGGAAGCCAGCAAAATGGTTTCCATCAATATGAAGATGGTCCTCTGTAAAACAAACAAACCCAGGCAGAATCACAAGAAATAACAAGGTGTGCCTGATTATACTGATACACGAGAGATGTGTGTAAACCATTCCACAGCTGCTTCTTCTTGAAGACGGATGACAAATGAGGGATAGCATCAAATTATTTAACAAGGAAAACCTGTCCTTTTTTTTAAGAAACACAAACAAAACCCTTCCCTCCGAAAAACACCACGAGCAGTTCACCTGGTAGCATGTATTCAGCTGTGAATAATGTGGTGGACTGAAATTACGAAATCAGGAACACATATGGCTTAGATACTGAAGTATTTTGGCATGTACTGTATGTTTTGTGAACTTTCAAAATTCAAAGGAAATGCTGCGAAGTAATTGTTTATTAATGACGTTCAGAGTGGATTGCAACTGAACACCCAGGGATATGCTATTCCATCAGCGCCACTGAAATAAAACTGATTTACACTGGGATTCATGTACGTTAATGTATGGCTCGAAGGCACAGAACAGCTGTAGGTGTCAATCAAAATCAGAGATTCAGTAACAAGTCATACATTTAGTTGCTGATCGCTGCAGAGACCATGCTATTAGTTTGAGAGGTTTTTATAAGAATTCAAGGCAAAATATTATAATCAGATATGATTAGTAACTAAATAAATCATGTACTATCATGGGAAGATTCTCAGCAATCCAACACTGTAATAAATAAATAAATGAAAGTAAATGAAATAAAGATTATTGGAGTAAATTTTACAAGAAAATACAAATTCAGTTTTGATCAAATTTGATGTTTAATTCAATGTGTTACTTGCTGTTTCTTGGTAATTGTTTGTGAAATGTACTAATTTCTGAGAGAAAACAGTTTCAAAGATTTTACATTTAGGAGACACTTTTATCCAAAGCGACTTACAAATGAGGACAATAGATGCAATCAAACTCACAAAAGAGCAACACTACATACGTGCTGTGACAAGTCCCGGTTAGTCTAACGCAGTACACCTTTATTTATGTATTTTTGTTTTTTTAAACACCAATAAGTCATTTAAACACAACTCATTTTTCTGCAATTTGTTCAAATGTCCCACAAAGGTTTAAAAAAACGTGTGAAACTCTGCATTATGCAACACTAAGCAAGGCTTTGTTACATTGCATGCATAATTCAGTGAGCCACATCAAATTCATATCATACCAGAAAGTATATAAATAGTTATTATAAACATTTTTAGGATTCAAATAAAGAGACAAGAAAGAGTTCAAATTTGTGACTTGTGATTTTACACCAGTTCATTCATTACACAGGTCAATAGGTCAGGTTGAGCACATTGCATTGTGGGAAACAGTATCTAAACCAGTGCTCTGTTGTGTGCTGCACATTTGGTCAAAAGCAAATTCTATATCCAAAACTCAAAATTCGCAATATGTAGTATTGAAGATAGTGGGCCGTTCAGAACACAACCGTTAGCATTAGATCTGAGACCACAAAAGGACTAATTCTGCCCTCTGTTGGATAATTACAGTAGGCATCTTTAGATTTGAATGAAAACATCTCACAAAGACCAACAAAAAAACAACGACTAACTTGTTTCTTGAGAAGGGAGCTTTACTTAATGTGTGTAAAAGTGTGTGACGTACAATATGCATCAAAATCTGAAAGTATGACAAAGATATGTCCTAACAGGAAGTGTCATGCATGAGTGCCGATGGGCCGCAGGGAGTCTGTAACAGTGAGATGTTCTGTCAGCAGGTGATGATGATAATGAATGGGGCCTATGGCTTTGTTTGCTTTCGCGCTTGTCGTTTCATCAGGACTCTGACAATGGCCTGTTGGGACAAGTTACCGGTGGAATCTGAAGTGGAAAGTTTGACATGAAGTTTGGAAGTGATGTGTTCGTCCATAAACTCACAATTCAAAAGAATTCAAGGTGCTTTTGT
>NW_015505506.1:574263-575976 GCF_001515645.1 Sinocyclocheilus grahami
TCTTTATGCACCAAGAGTTTGTAACACTCTAAAGAGAAAGGAAAACTAGAAATTGCATCATATGACCCCTTTAAGAACTTTGAGAAATGTATCCAAATTACTTTGAAAGCCTGGTCAAGTTACAGATGATCTTATGACAATATACACACGGACCAGATTTAATCACCAATTAAATAGATTATTAGACATCTTTTGCTGTTGTTACTGTGGTTAAAATTACAAATTGATTTTTTTTTCTCTTTCTCTCGGTAATTTAAATGTAATAGTCACACTTTATTTTAAGGTCCAGTTCTGACTATTAACTATTAACTACGATTTTTGCCTCAATAAACTCCTAATTTGCTGCTTATTAATAGTTAGTCAAGTATTTGGTAAGTTTAGGTATTGGGTTAAGGGATCTAAAATACAGTCATGCAGAATATGTGCTTTATAAGTACTAATAAACAGCCAATATGCTAGTAATATGCATGCTAATAAGCAACTAGTTAATAGTGAGAATTAGTCCCTAAACTAAAGTGTTAACAATTGAATCGGTGACAACGGGCAGGATGTTGAATTGGAATTTGAATCAGAGTAACAAGGAAGTAGAATTTATGGTCACACTTTAGTTTAGGGACCAATTATCACTATTAACAAACCACTAACTACTTTTGCCTCAATAAACTCCTAATGAGCTGCTTATTAATAGTTAGTACACTCTAAAAAATGCTGCGTTAAATACAACCCAGTGCTGGGTTAAATAGGGACAAACCCAGCAATTGGGCTGTTTTGACCCAGCGGTTGGGTTAAATGTTTACCCCAACCTTCTGGGTAGTAACCCAACCGCTGGGTCAAAACAACCCAATTGCTGGGTTTGTTTTGTTTTTAGAATGTTGCTTAAATTCTGGCATTAATTTTACATGTAATTCTCAGTTCAGTGTTAAATGTGGCACACACTGAACACAACTCTGGATTCCTTCAAGTAAATGAGCGATGGAGAGTAACTGTATGATCTTTGTGAGGGGAATTATCTAATAATGCTCACACAGCCGCCGGGGATTCGTTAAACAATCTGCCCACTTGGAACAAATTAGGTTAAATTCATTTAAAAGCAATGATAAAGAATGTTGTCAAAATAAATCAAGTGTGTCTGATCTCACATGTCAGCTTTAAACTGACTTTTAAATGAAACACGTCGCTGTGTAAGACTTATGTGATCCAGATGCAAATCGTTTTCATTTGTGAGTCTCCTTCAACAAGTAACTAGCAGTAATTGTCCTTATTGAGACAGCAAACACATGTAAGCTTAAATAAAGATATATTCACCATAATTAACGTCCTAACATTTACAGTACGTGTCTGTGGTGCAGAAATTAGCATCACAAGGAATTTGTCATGGCCATTTATAACTTATCAAGAGGGTAAAACACTTGAATAGGATTAACTCGGAAATTTGATACTGGTAATTCAATTAAATGGAACTAAAGGAAATTTCCATTAAAACTCAGACAACAGTTTCCACTCATCCTTTAGTTTGTAAAAATAAACGAATATGACTTTAACAGTAATTCACTTGATGGAAGACTATGGGACGAGGCTTTAAAAGCAAAACTGTGGTTTTGTATGTTTTGGTACAATGTTTATACTATTTTGTCAGAGGAAAAATGTGTTATATAATGTGTTAGTGTCATGATCACACATTATGTTAAGTATTATAACTATACTTGCAAAACA
>NW_015505506.1:575986-591306 GCF_001515645.1 Sinocyclocheilus grahami
CCCCGCCCCTCTCTTCCGAGCTGCTCTCAGAGAGACTGTTCACTTTAGCCGCGTTCATTCATCGTGAAACTAGCTAATTAGCACATTATTAGGGAAAAAATATTAATTACAAAACATTATACTCACTTCTGTAGATGAGGCTGGATCATGAATGATTTGCGCGAACATAGATGCATTTATGTAGATCAGGGGCGCATTCCCTTCAGAAACAAATGTAATCCACACTATTAACTATTAACTACGATTTTTGCCTCAATAAACTCCTAATTTGCTGCTTATTAATAGTTAGTCAAGTATTTGGTAAGTTTAGGTATTGGGTTAAGGGATCTAAAATACAGTCATGCAGAATATGTGCTTTATAAGTACTAATAAACAGCCAATATGCTAGTAATATGCATGCTAATAAGCAACTAGTTAATAGTGAGAATTAGTCCCTAAACTAAAGTGTTAACAATTGAATCGGTGACAACGGGCAGGATGTTGAATTGGAATTTGAATCAGAGTAACAAGGAAGTAGAATTTATGGTCACACTTTAGTTTAGGGACCAATTATCACTATTAACAAACCACTAACTACTTTTGCCTCAATAAACTCCTAATGAGCTGCTTATTAATAGTTAGTACACTCTAAAAAATGCTGCGTTAAATACAACCCAGTGCTGGGTTAAATAGGGACAAACCCAGCAATTGGGCTGTTTTGACCCAGCGGTTGGGTTAAATGTTTACCCCAACCTTCTGGGTAGTAACCCAACCGCTGGGTCAAAACAACCCAATTGCTGGGTTTGTTTTGTTTTTAGAATGTTGCTTAAATTCTGGCATTAATTTTACATGTAATTCTCAGTTCAGTGCTAAATGTGGCACACACTGAACACAACTCTGAATTCCTTCAAGTAAATGAGCGATGGAGAGTAACTGTATGATCTTTGTGAGGGGAATTATCTAATAATGCTCACACAGCCGCCGGGGATTCGTTAAACAATCTGCCCACTTGGAACAAATGAGGTTAAATTCATTTAAAAGCAATGATAAAGAATGTTGTCAAAATAAATCAAGTGTGTCTGATCTCACATGTCAGCTTTAAACTGACTTTTAAATGAAACACGTCGCTGTGTAAGACTTATGTGATCCAGATGCAAATCGTTTTCATTTGTGAGTCTCCTTCAACAAGTAACTAGCAGTAATTGTCCTTATTGAGACAGCAAACACATGTAAGCTTAAATAAAGATATATTCACCATAATTAACGTCCTAACATTTACAGTACGTGTCTGTGGTGCAGAAATTAGCATCACAAGGAATTTGTCATGGCCATTTATAACTTATCAAGAGGGTAAAACACTTGAATAGGATTAACTCGGAAATTTGATACTGGTAATTCAATTAAATGGAACTAAAGGAAATTTCCACAAATTATGGGATGTATACAAACACTAATTTCCTATGCACAACAGTTTCCTCAACGTTCAATTGTGCAGTCATCACTTTTTAATGTCATGGGGGCTTTACACAAACCACAAATCACGAATCCTTAATTCGGGAAGCAAACTGAAAGTTGGAGGATTGTCAGCAGCAGTTGTTTTATCTGATTTAGACTCTGATCTGAGAGATAACCTCACATACACCAATGAGTCAGACGCATCTAATAAACTGATCGCTGCACCGCAGACAGCCATCACAAACACACACTTCAAGAGCTTTGTGAACAATGAGTGACTCGTTAAGGAGATCTGATTCAGGAGATGTTCGACATCTTTTACCAGCAGAAGAAAAGAGAGTACAACATGTTTGAGAAGAATCTGGATGGCAGAGCTCTGTGATTGATTATTCAGTCTCTAGACATATTTGTTGACTTTAGCTACAAATATTCTGGAACACAAATCAAACCCAAATTAGCAACATAGACTCCAAACATTCCAAAATATGCTTGGAGTTTGAAAGTATCCCTTATGCAAATATTCGTTTTGTGGCCAAAATATATTTGAAATATACGCTAAATATATGTTGCAAACAGTTAAGCTCAACAAAATATATGAAATGAAAATAGAAAATATATTTAGTTTCAAATACATTTTTAAATATTTCCAGTTTACAGCTTTCAATTAGGCTAAATACAAATGTGCATGGCCTACTAGAGAACAAAACTAGATTTATAATAATTAAATAATGTTTAATATATATATATAGCAATTTTTTGGAGCATTTTAAATTATGTTCCTTGCTGAAGCTTATTCAAATGCGTTATATGTTCACAGGTGTAACTAATCAAGTTTTTATTCAAATGTGACTTGCAAATGTATTTTCTTGGACTGAAATATACAGAGGGCAAAATATATTTTTTAATGTGTGTTTAAAATATCTATATTTATATATTTACAATATTTATTCAAAAATATACAAACAATGGTCAAAATAAATTGGTAGAAAATATATTTACGTAAATATATTTTGAAACATATTTTAGCAAATATCTTTTTTCAAATATCTTTTTTTTTTGGTATATTTTAAATATGTTTGATATATAATATACAAATATTGAAATATATTTGTATATAATAATGTTATATATATATATATATATATATATATATATATATATATATATATAATCTTTATTTATTTATTACCTTACTTATTAATTAATTAAAATATATATATTTTGCTCTATGGGAAGAGTGAAGAAAATAGCCAGGAATAGCAACCGTTCACCATAAAAAAATTAAAAAAAATCTGTAATTACTGAATTATTCAATTTGGTATAAGTGAATCTAAATATGGAGACACAAGATTCGAAGGAGGGGATTTATTCATTTAGATTGTGTGTGCTTGTGTGTTTTTATGACAGACTTGGTCCCTATTAACTCCTATTAGGTATGGAATAGGATCAAGGGATATAGCCAATATGTTAGTAAAATGCATGCTAATAAGCAATTAGTAAATAGTGAAAGTTGGTTCTTAAACGAAAGTGTTACCTTTTTTATTTTCTTTATAAAAGCAAGTTTTTACTCACCCACACTGATGTAGTTGGCGGCCAGGAAGAAGTTCCAGTGTAAGAGTGTGCTGCTGCGGGACGAATCCGTGTCATTGGTGAAGCCTACGGATCTCATGGACAAATTGGGAGAATCCGTACCGATGCTCTGACTGCCAGAGAACAGGGAGGTGTTCAGAGAGACTGTATCCATATCACTTAGTTTGCTTTCATTCACATGCAAACGCATTCAACAGCCCCAGCAACAGTCATGTGTGATTCCAGTTCTACAGATTCCTGACAAAGCTATCCGTTGCCTCCAAGCGGTGCTCTTGATGAAAAAGAAAGATCTTCTGGTTTCTAGTGTGCAGCAGGACGCTCAGCAGATGTTTTGTGTCTGGGTTTCTGAGTGATTGGGGTTGGAGGAGCAGTAGCCTACAACCGTCTGACGGAGCTCCGCAGCCAGTAATTGACCTGTAGACGCGATGTCAGTGTGCCGATGACCCACAGTAAAACCACACCTGCAGTTAACACAGAGCACATGCAGTTAACACAGACTTTCTCACAAACATCTTATAAACACTAGGTTTTAATTTGAAAGACACTGTCCAAAAATATAATAAACTAGGAAATAACTGACTGACTGACCATGAATACCTAAGGAATCATACATACATACATATATACATATATATGTGTGTGTGTGTGTGTGTGTGAGTGAGAGAGAGAGTGTGTGTGTGTGTGTGTGTGTCTGTGTGTGTGTGTGTGTGTGTGTGAGTGAGAGAGAGAGAGAGAGTGTGTGTGTGTGTGTGTGCGTGTGCGCGTTTTGTGACAAATGAGGACATAAATTTGTATAATGACAAAGGTATGACATAGGTATTACAAGGAGAAGGTGACTTTTCAGGACATTACCCCATGCCCCCACTTTTCAAAACGCTTATAAATCACACAGAATGGAGTGTATTGAAAATCTGAAATAGCACAAAGTTTCCTGTGAGGGGTAGGTTTAGGTGTAGGGTTGGTGTAGGGCAATAGAATATACGGTCTGTACAGTAGAAAAACCATTACGCCTATGGGATGTCCTTTTCACAAAAACAAACCTGTGTGTGTGCGTGTGTGTGCGTGTGTGTGAGAGAGTGTGTGTGTGTGTGTGTGTGTGGATAGTGAATAATTGAGTACTTAAACATGCCTTAAATATGAAATTCAGTTCACACTGGTTTCTGCAAAAACTGATGTTCACTGAACTGAATGTGCATAAAATACATTGTTTATACTGAATGTATATGTTAATTTAAATACATTATATACAAAATGCATTGTATATTTTCAAATTAATTTTGAAAAGTAATTAATTTGTCATTCATTAAATTTTATATGACTTTTTAAAAACTGACAACTCTGAGTGTAAAACCATTATTAAACAGATGTAAATCTGAATCAGTGAATCTGTGGTACGGCAAAGAGCTTAAAAAATAGGCAACAACTCATTCAGAATAATGTAATAACGTTGTTTCCTGGGTCAGACAAGGTTGAACAATCTTGGACTAAACCAACCAACTCCTGATGCACTTTACAAAAAAAGCAGGCCTACAATGACTGTACCAGAGGATAATACTGTGGTTCTTTGATATATAACCTACCTATGCACAACGCACAAATGCACAATTGTTTTTGTTTATTTGGAAATTCCAGTTTTCCAATAAAATGTAAAGATTTTTAATTGTGACCAAGTCTAAACTCTGTTATGCTTCTATTTTTGTAGTTTTAAAACACTCCCCCTAAAAAAGTACTTTGAAATTATATATCCTGAATTGTACTGACTCATATTTATGCATATTTATGCAAAAAAAAAAAATGTCTTGCCAAAGTATAGGTCCAAAAACATATACCATATCCAGAAAAATTATATTATCCAGAAAAGTATTATTATGGCACCATATCCCAAAGATCATGATATTGCCATAGTGACATATTCCCCCCCCAAAAATACACATATTGTATTGTCATGGTATATGTACAACAAAAATAATAACAAGGTTTTATCTCAGTAACATGCCCAATATAATATAGTATTACCATGGTAACATGTCCCAGAAACACACAGTGAGGTCTATCACATAAACAAAGGAAGGAATGGAAAATGTCATATTACTGTAGAGATTCAAAACAAATGAGGTAATCTCTCAAGTCTTATCTTTTATTTTTGCATGGCTGCCTGTCAGATCTACACTGCAAGAGAGCAGTTGAACAGTTGAACACTCCCATTATAATCAGTGCAGATCTCCAACAGGACGTCTTCCTGAATTCCACTCTCCATTCGGTCAGGAGTGGGACTTCGTGAGCTGTGCTAGAGACATGTCAACTGCTGCTCCCCCCAACAACGGCTGTAATGTTCACTTTGAGTGCTTGTTGTGTTTGACGTGACATGTTGATACCTGAGGATGCAGGACTGGACGTGTCCGCCATGTAACACCTGGCCTCAGGTAACAGACCAGGCGAAGACACGATCCCCTCCCTCTAAAACACGACCCTCAGTCTCAGCTAAAACAAATCTGTCTGGTTTAGCATCCACTACATTCCTCAGTAGACAAAACAATGGAGGTCTGTTTGGAAACCCTTCACTTGATGCCTGTATATATAATGCATTGTAAACGTATACTTTTAAAATGAGTACATAAATCCGAGAGCTGTTGAATAAAGTCGTTATTTTTGTTTTCTTTGCGCACAAATGTATTCTTGTAGCTTCATAAAATTATGGTTGAACCACTGATGTCACATGGACTATTTTAACGATGTTACGTTTCTGGCCAATAAAGCGTGTCAGTTGCATTGCTGTCTATGGGAGGGTCAGAAAGCTCTCGGATTTCATCAAAAATCTTAATTTGTGATCCGAAGATAAACAAAGGTCTTACGGGTTTGGAACGACATGAGGGTGAATAATTAATGACAGAATTTTCTTTTTGGGTGAACTATTCCTTTTAAATGCTAGAAAATTCCTAAAAGTTATTTACAATTAACTGAAAATGTATTATAGTTTACATTTATATTAAATGCAATTAGCTGAACACAAGAGTGCTTTTTTGGCACACTTTAGTCGGACTTAAGTACAACTTTATATGCAATTTCACAACCATTTCTATGGTCTTTTTGTCTTTGAAATATTTTCATTTGGCATTATTACAAAGTTCACTTTTAGAAAGTGTGCTTAGAAACAGTCATCAAAGTGTACTCTCTTAAATTACACTTAAGTGGCCTTTTTTCAGTAATAGTACAGTATATTATCTGCAACTACAGTTTTTTTTACGATTTAAAGTATACAACAAGTGCAATGTTCAAACAATTAAGTGCGCTTCTTTTTCATAAGGGTTGTCTGTGATCAACAGCATTTGAAGCATTATAAGCTTTATATGCATTGCTTCATAATAAACATTCAAATTCATGATGCCTTTTCATGGAAAATATCTATACTACTCTACAATGCTTCATGGCTTCACCTTAAAAGAGTATAATGCATTATTAACCCATCAGCAATTAATTTGAATTGTTTGTACTTGTGGTACTTTTTGTTTGTCACCAAATAAATTTGATTAGCTTCTTCAGCAAAACTTTTTTGATATTGATTGTGGACTTGGTGACTGTGATTTGGTCTGCAGATTTTATTTTGGTTTGCTATTTTATTTCAGCCATATATGACCCCAAGATGAAAATAAATAATTAATAAATATGATTTTTAGTGCTGTCAAACGATTAATCGCGATTAATCGCATCCAAAATAAAAGTTTTTGTTTACGTAATATATGTGTGTGTTCTGTGTATATTTATTATGTATATGTAAATACACACTCACACAGTATATATTTTGAAAATATTTACATGTATTTACTATTTACATGTCTATATTTATACTCATATAATTTATATTATAAATAAATATATTTAATGTATAAACATAACATATTTTTCTGAAATATATATATGCATGTGTGTATATTTATATTCACAAATTCACATACCAGGGGCGTTTCCTCCGAGGAGGCAAGGGAGGCAGTGTCTCCTCAAAAAGTTGGATGAGAAATTAATCGATATTACAAAAATAAAACAGTGCAAATATGACTAAATATGATATTAAAAGTCTAAAAGTCACTCGTTTTTATAAAGTAACACTGTCCAACAGCGACACCCGCAGGTACAGTTACAGCGGAGGCTTGTCTCCCTTCGGTCCATTGACTTTCTACAGAGACCGCAAAGCGTGCCCTGACTTTTCTGGAGGCTCATTGAGATGAATGGGGGAAAGTCATGTGAGAGGAGGCAATGCCTCCATCGCGCTATAATTGGATATGATCGGTTAAGGTTGGATGTGATTGGTTCGTGTGATAAATCCCTCCTCTTGTTTTCGTGCGAGCTCTCCATCTGAATGAAGAAAATGATGGCGTTATTGACTAATTATAAAGTAAGCAAACAACTCTCCTGCTCAGATACCATTATTGTGTATCACGTCAAAATAAAACTTGAAATGGTCTGAAAACGTGATGACTGCGCCAGTTTTTAGTGAGCATTCAGCGTGATGAAATGAAAGATATATCTTCGTGTCTGTGACAGTGTTTACAGAGCTTTTATGACGATGACCCGAAATAAGTTGACTATTAGAAAGAGCTGAACATAAGTTCACAAATAAAAAATACTGGTGACGTTTTACAATAAGGTGTCATTTAATGAGTTAACTAACATGAACATACAATGAACATTTATTACAGTATTTATTCATCTTTGTTTACATTAGTTAATACAAATACAGTTGTTCATTGTTAGTTCATGTTAGTTCACAGTGCATAAACTAATGTTAACAAACACAACTTTTGATTTTAATAATGCATTAGTAAATGTTGAAATTAATATTAACTAAGATTTATAAATGCTGTAGAAGTAGGCTATTGTTTATTCTTAGTTCATGTTAACTAAAGTAGTTAACTAATGAATCCTTATTGTAAATTGTTTCCAGAATAGTGTTCAAATTGTTACTGCCTTTAGTTAATATTTTGGAATAAATATAAAAATTCTTAAAAACACTATGAAATGTATAATTAGATATTAAATATTAAATAAAATACAAAATAACATAAATAAAATTTGTTCTCTTTTTTATGTAATATTTATATATAAAAATGCCTCCTCATTTTAAAACGCCACCGCACACCACTGACACGTACATGTATTATGTAAAAAATACTTTTATTTTGGATGCGATTAATCGCAATTAATCGTTTGACAGCACTAATTATTTTATATGCACAGCACACAAATATATATATATATATATATATATATATTCATTGTGACATTAATTTTGCGATTATGCACATTTCCCCCAAAATTCTTATTACAGTAATGCAACCATAAAGTGTTTCTCATTAGATTCTTATACTGTAAGGCTCTACTTTACTGTAATAATAATAATATGAAATATTGCAAATAATTGTCATATAAATAATGTTAAATTAAGAAATTAATTTATATGACAATTATTTGCAATATTTCATATTATTATTATTATTATTACAGTAAAGTAGAGCATTACAGTATAAGAATCTAATGAGAAACACTTTATAGTTGCATTACTGTAAAAATAATTTTGGGGGAAATGTGCATAATTATCGCAAAATGAATGTCACAATGAATATACTTTTATTTGGGGTGAAACGTGCGATGAAATGTTTTCTCTTTGGGGGTGAAATGTTACTTGTTCATGAGGTTCACTTGTATCTTCAATATTAATTTGACATCAAAGGTATCTGAAGCTCAATGACTGAAACAGGTCAGAGATTTCAGAATGAATCAGAAGCGCTGTTGTTTACAGCCTCTCTCATTCACTTCAGGTTCAAAGCAGAGGCAGAGACAATTGAACCTCAGGTTTATAGGAAGTAAGGAAGATGCATTGCCTCACAAAACGTCCGTTCGGACCCCCGGCACCTCTTTAAATCTGCTGCTGAAAGACACACAAAAGCCATTGTGTGCACAGCGCTGACAGGAAACACAGCGTGAGTATGCACATGTTTGTCCTTAATTTCCTTCCCTTTGACTAATATAAGACAAAAAGAGTGTCACTATTGATCAAAGGTGCAGATTGTTTGCTTTCATTTTTTCATTTTTTTATGAAGCAATAACAAAGACACATGGCTGATCTGAACATCCCCCGAGAACAAGCCTGCACACAATGCTCTCAATACACAACGAAACATGAGATCTGGCCAATCTGGCTAAACCAAACACACACAGCATCACAGCACAAACAACATTCCAGTATCAGAAAGCCAAATGTCTGTATAGCTTCTACTGGCTTATAGCTGTTTCTATTTCTTTTCCTGATGTCTGCATGGAAAAATACATCAGAGATGGTGCACGGCAAACAAGGAGATGTGTGTTGACAAGCTAACAGCGTAGCAGCTGGCAGGCCGGTGACCGCCGATCGCTCAGAGTAGCGCAGCACTACACAGACGGCATGACACAATAGACCTTTTATTACAGTTTCAACCGACCGGTTCGCATTGCAACTCGCAAGACGTCCTACATCACACAGTGTTTGGGCTGAGATTTCTAAAATCTACTTTAAATGGAACTAAAGTGACTCTGATGAATTATAACCATTGCACATAAACATCTGAAATGACATAGATAGAAGGGTGTTTCCTGCCTAAATACACTGGTTAAGTTTTAATTTATGGCTGCCTGATTCATGTTTAGCCTGAGGCTCGGTCAAGTTAAACAGATGCAGTTAAATCAGGTTTCTCCAGTGAGTAAGTAGAGAACACTGTTTGGATGTTTATATAGAGGAATCTCAAAGAATCTCAAGCAAACCTGTTATTGTTTTACCTTAAAAAATCAGTAGAGGGAAAAAATCACATGCAATACATATATAACAAAAACATGTGTTAGAGTAATGAGAATCTAATGAGAATATTCATAGAATAAAAATAGAAATTCTCAAAAATCCTCAAAAGTAAAACTTACAAATGCATTATTTTCATAAGAATTTGTGAGGGGAAATGTGATGAAATTTCATGAAACTTGTTTACACTCTATAAAACTCAACCACGCATTGTGAAAAAAGGTACACTTTTATCATACTTAAAAAAAAATAATATACTTTAAGAGAATATAAGTGTCAACTGAATCTAATGTTTTCAGACGTTTAATTGCATGCATTTGAATGAAAATGTAGTACAATTTAAACTTACATTAATTGTAATTAGCTGAACTTTAAAGTGCTTTTTGACCCTCTCATGTAGGACTTAAATACATCTTAATAATTCATTTCATGATTACTTCTATTGTCTGAAATATGGTTCATGTTTTACATGCATTTTAGTGTGTCAGTCAATATATCAAAACATGTCATGCAAATGATGTTACAATGCAAAATAATTTAACACAATTTCATATTTCTTTTCTTCTTATTTTGGGGTGAAATGTGACCTGCACATGCTTTGATGAGATTAACAATGTCACATCCAATCACAGAAAGACAACAACCCCTCAAAAACTTCATCCTGTCGTCTCATTCTTTGTACCTGAGCACCCAAGTAAGAAGTGTTGGGTTTCAGAATACAAAACTCTCTGAGAAAAAAGCCCAAGAGAAGCTCAGAAACTCGTCCGAGAAATATCTCCTTAACGTCCTCAATACTAAATGCTCTGTGGAAGTATTGTGAAGTCTCACGTTACCTTTGTGAATTAGGAAAGAGAAGCAGGCAGTTCAGAGTGAGATCTGGAGATGATGTGATAGCGAGTGAAACACTTCTCCAGGCATCAGTTTTACAGCTCCGATCCACTGTCCTACAAAGAACATGCCTTTTTTCATTGCAGGCAAAAGCTTCAGGCACACAGCTCCACACTGCAGGTAAAGGAAGTTGTCATTTGAAAGCTCTTTGTACAGAGTGGGTGTTCCCTTATGGAGCAACAGTTTTCCCTGCGTCGAAATCGGACAAGTAAGAACAGAGGAGTCTTTGCACAGGTGGGCGGGATGTACGGCTAGAGCGTATGGGAAATGGCCCACATTGTCTGCAAGTATTAGGATTGTTAAAGGACTTTTAGTTATTTTGTTGTTTAAATCGAGTTTGAAAAAGACTTTATACTTTAATGAGTCACATTTCAGTCCTTTACGATTAGGTTTCTGAACTCTGTCTTTGTACACAATGGCATTAGCATAAAGCACAACGGTGATGCAACTTGTAAAGTCCCGTAATTTTGTGTGCAGAGACGTGTTTCAGATGCATCAGGTAAATGGGTTGAAGGTAAATCAGTTACCTTCTGAACACATTAAATGCTGCTGTGCAACCATGGTAATATGAATTTAATGACTAGTCTTGCTCTTTGGGATTCTTTAATTCAATTGCTCTTCTACAGGTGCATCTCAATAAATTAGAATGTCGTGGAAAAGTTCAGATGAAGTATACTACAAGTGCGTATTCAATACAATTAAGAACACTTGCTTTTTAGAAGGCGTTATTATATAAAGTTATACAACTAATTAACCACGTTCAGAGATAAACTCTGAAAAATACAATAGTTTCATACTGTAGATCCAGTTGCAAATCATGGCTGAAAACTAAAGTGAGCTCTCTGCTAACACAACACCTATGCATTACTAAAAACATAGCATTGTGCATTTGTGTTTACCAAGCAGACTCTTAATTAAATAATTCATTTCATCCTACCTCAGAAGGCTCTATTGCTGCTTCATCCGCGCTCAGCTCTCCTCAGCTGCCCTCTGCACAACCTCGCCTCTGCCTGCAAGAAGTCACAAGTGAGTCTGAATGAGAAAGAAAGCCATCCCTATTCTCAAGTGTAAACATAGGGGTGCTTCCCTGACTGCCACTGTGAGTAAACAGCCTTCCACAGGCATTTACAAAAACTGCTGTCTGACCTTAATATGGCTTTCGTGATCAGCCTTAGGAAAGGGCTGAATAAAGATGTTCAGTGTGTGTGTGTGAGAGAGAGAGAGAGAGAGAGTGTGTGCCTGTTTTTCTACTCTGGTGGGGACTTAAACCTGAATACACACAGACTCATGGGGACTCGTGTCACGGTGGGGACCTAAATTGAAGTCCCCATGGGTAAACAAGCTAATAAATCACACAGAATTAAATTTTTTGAAAATCTAAAAATGCAGAAAGTTTCCTGTGAGGGGTAGGTTTAGGTGTAGGGTTGGTGTAGGGCAATAGAAAATACAGTCTGTACAGTAGAAAAACCATTACGCCTGTGGAGAGTACCCACAAGGATAGCTGACCAGACGTGTGTGTGTGTGTGTGTGTGTGTGTGTGTTGAATTTTAATGGTTTGGATAGATCTCAGTGCATTAGAGTACAAAAAAAACTGGTTTTACAACCTTGTAAAAGGAGGTGACTTGTGAACAGCTAAACAGAGAGAACAACTATGAGAGGAAAGTGATAAAGAAGAATGAAGCTAATAATATAGAGATTCATAAATGGATTTCATTTTGTAATTGATCATTGACAATAGCCAGATTTATTGTTGACAATGGCTGTGCTAGGAATGTTGGAATAGCTTATACAATTGTATTAAAGGCTTTAAGGGTACAACAGCTTGTCACTGGGGCAGCAGTACCCTCAAAGGGATGCTTCTGTACCGTCTAAACCTAAAGGTAAAATTTTTGCACTTGTTTTTCTGACAGTGCACTGTTTGAAGCTGCAATGCAAAGTGATCCACTCAACTCATTATTTTATTGCAGTGTTAAGAAAATTTGCTGAAAATTTAATTCAAGACGTAGATGAGTTTGTTTCCTCATCTAAACAGATTTGTAGATATGTAGCATTGCATCACTTGCTCAGCAACGGATGCTCTGCAGTGAATGGGTGCCGTCAGAATGAGAGTCCAAACAGCTGATAAAAACATCACAGTAATCCACACCACTCCTGTCCATGCAGTTAACATCTTGTAAAGCAAAAAGCGGCCTGTTTGTAAAAAAAACGAATTAATCATTAAGTCATTTTTAACTTAAGTTGCTTCTCAGTGGAAAAAGTCCATCCTCTGTTGTCCTTTCATATCAAAATGTTGTAAATGGTGTTTATATCACTTGTAAACGGTGCTCGATCTATGCATATTTCGCTCTCCAGATTCAGACAAACTTTTCAACATGCGCTGGTAAATCACTCACAGACACACTTGGACGCAGGAGTTATTTAAAATGCATATTCTACACATTTATATGTTGCTTAAATTTTTTCCTATTTATTCTCACCTAAAACTAAATACCAGTCAACATGTCTTGCGCCAGAACAGTCGTAATTTAGTATTTAGTACTTTTAAAATGTAGTATTTAATTTTTAAATGACGCTTTCCCATAATTTTTCAACTAAACAAGGTGTTTTGCTGCAGTACATGGAAATTACATTTGCTCTTTTACATCACTGGAGCCTTTTACCACATTGGCAAAAGAGCTGCGGGTGTCAGTTATGTAAGTATTTTTCAGGGATGCACGATATTATCGGAATGTTATCGGAATCGGCCGATAATGGCTTAAAATGTAAATATCGGCATCGGCCCGATATGAAAAATCATGCCGATATTTGACCAGAATGGTGATTTGATTCACTATTTTTGGATCGCAGCATTTAATCTGAGAATGCAAGTACAGAATAGCGTGTCCGGTGTGCGATAGAGTTATCTACTTAGGGGTGCCGTTGACCTACTTGTAATAAAATGAAAAAAACATGACACTTGTAAATTAAATAATTTTATATTTACAGATTTGTTCATTAATGTGTAATATGTTTTGTTTATGAAATCTTAAATACAAGGAGCTCTAAAAGATTTTCAGGATTTTTAAAACTTCTTTGTTTTAGACCATCTACAAATGTTAAATCATCTACAAATGTTGCCACTGCATCCGTCTGAAAAAAAAGAGACAGCGATTGATTTATAGTTATTTTCAAAGCTTTCAATGTAGTCTCAGTATTAAAGAACTCCATTATTGTTTATTTAATTCTAACAAGTAGGTTTTTGTTTGTAACTAACCGAAATTAAAAATAATTTGTTTATAATCTCTGCACAGGAGAGACTTGGTGTTGTTTCTAAACAAAAGGAAATATATCGGTATCGGCTATCGGCCAAAATGTGTTGAAAAATACTGGCATATTGCATATTGGCAAAAATCCAATATTGTGCATCCCTAGTATTTGTTCTTTAGCTATTATAAAAGCCATAATTTATAAATATGTTAAGAAGCAGAAAATATGAAACCAGAATGGATTTAGATATTGCATTTGGATGACTTGGCACAGAAAAAAAAAAAAAAATTTCCCTTTATCTCAAACGTTCTTATTTGTTTTTTACCGTTTTTTTTCTTCATTAGTTTTGTGGTTGTGGTTAGTTTTTGTGGTTGTTCAGGTATTCTCTGTTTTTCCTTTCAGTCGTCAGGTCAGCCAGTCGTCGTCTCGTTCCTCGCGCTGTGTCTTGTGTTTGGAGGAGCGCAGGAACACCAGCAGCACTCCCTGTGGTCATCTCTTCTGCTGGGAGTGCATTACTGAGTGGTGCAATACCAAGGCAAGACTTTTATATAACGTAATGCAGTGGTGTAAAGTTCAACATTACTGATGTCTGATCAGTCATTTTCTTTGTTGCTCTCATTATAGACTGAATGCCCGCTGTGTCGAGAGAAATTCCAGCCTCACAGATTGGTTTTCCTCAGAAACTACAACTAGACCGTGGGATGATCAAGACTAAGAATATTTAACTCTGTTTGCATTAGTTTTTAACAATTGCATGATGTGGAAATGACTTTGTGTATTTTGTACAAAATACATAAAAAAACAAATTTCTTCCTGTAATTTAATTAGTTGATTATGCAGATTATTTAATGGCAATTGTAACATTCCTCAAATAAAATAAGACTGTAATATTTGTGTTTGTATTGCTTCACACAGTTTTATATCCCTTTCATAACGCATGAAACTCATCATAAAGATGAGACAATCTACTGAAAACAAATTGCATGTGTCATTGTTCGATGACACAACTTTGAACTGCATCCTCTAGGGGTCGCTATGGGGAACGCCTTCAGTGTGACCGGTGTCTGAAGCATACATCCAAAAAACGACAATAACATTGGCCGGCAACAGCCTATGACATCATTACCCTGCGCAATCACAGTATAAAAGGGCACCGGGATAACGCGTCATCCTCTTCTTCGTCTTCACTGACCGTTTGTGTGTATGTTAGTGTTACGCTAAACACGACTAGGAGTGCATGTTCTCTCGCCAGAAGCTTTGCTCTGATAGCCGCAGTTTCACACGGCTCGTGTGCTGTGTGTGTGTGTGTGTGTGTGTGATGAAGAGCAAGTGCATTCAG
>NW_015505506.1:592186-602330 GCF_001515645.1 Sinocyclocheilus grahami
AGGGCTTTCTTCTTGATGTGCCGGTTTCCCCTTCTGAGCTTTTCGCCACTTCCGTCGAGACAGTGATCGTGAAGTTTAAGGAGGCCAAGACACGCTCGGCTGCCTTTAAATCCTTCATTCCATGAAGGTCCAGGCTTCGGACTTTGCCTCCAGCCTATATCCATGAGCCTGAGTCATGTGCGGGAGCCATGGTTGGTGAGAACGATCCATTTTTATCTACTCTACTGCTAGTTCTTGTGTATTCGATGCTAGCCTTTCTCTGCAGCGCTCCTCGGACCTGTTCTGTTTTCTGACTTTTAGGTTTGACCCACCTGCTAAGTCAGGACCTCCTGCTGTTGACCGATTACAGTGATGGTTTCACTCATCGGTTCTGGATCCAGGCTGGTGATAGCCCTCATCTTCGGCTTTGACATGCAGCCTGGGCTTCTAAGGAAGCCTCCCAGCATCAGGTCCCCAGTATAACGCTGCAACCTCAGGACCTGTGGGTCCTTCTCGTGGGATAGTACTCTTCTGAGTACATGCTTCGTGACATGCTCCCTATCCTCTGGCCAGGGTGCGCTATTCATTTCTCACACCGAGGGGTCTCCCGAGATTTGAGTCGTTCCTTAATCTTCATACATGTTCTCTGAGCTAGAATTCCTCTTGCTGAGGCGTTGAGGAGCTCAACGTTCCATAGACGGTCGGGCCCGTGGATCCTCACCGTCACACTGCCCTTATGGTTGAACCAGTAATCACCCCTCTGTGGAGTGGGCTGGAGTACACTGCGTCCCCTGAGGTAAGAGGGATTTGTGTTTCTGTGGAAACCCCTCTTTTGTGCTCTCTGTGGGTTTCTGGCATGCACTCCCCTCAGCATGGTGGCGTGGGTGTACCGTTCCCCATAGCAGCCCCTAGGGGACGCAGTTCGAAGTTCCCTCAGAAGGGAATGTCTCAGGTTACGTATGCAACCATGGTTCCCTGAGAAGGGAACGAGACACTGTGTCCTCTAGTTTCCTTGCCATGCTTCGGACGCAAGCTTCAGACGAAAAAGCGGATGACGTGTTATCCCGGTGCCCTTTTATACTGTGATCGCGCAGGGTAATGACGTCATAGGTTACATGCCATGGTTACATGCGTAACCTGAGATGTTTTTTTGTGTTTGTTTTAGTTTTTTTAATAAAAACTTTAATCTGTGTACCGTACATTATTGCAGTTTGATGAATGATGGGTTGTTACTTTTCTAAGTGATCAGACAAAATATGATGAAACGATAAAACGGGTGAAAAGCCCTGTTGGCTTAAATTTAAAGGAGTCTAGAGACAAGAATATGATAGAGACTTGTGAATGGACTTGGATTTGGGCCAGTTATCAACCATTCAGACCAGCTCTTGCAATGAACTAACAACTAGTTGTGTCCCAATTCAGGGGTTGCATATTAGAGGGACGCCTTTGAAGTCTGCAAAGGTCGAACCGAGTTTTGTTAAATGGGCCGGTCTAGCCTATGGAGGACTCTTGATGTGGCAGTAATGTTTATTCTGGGTTTTTTTTTTTTGATATTCTATATTTTTGAAATGTAGTGATATTCAACTGTCTAAAAGCAAAACATGGGTCACAGCCTGTCTATATATGTTCACCTAGCTCCATAAAAACTATAACTGTCTATACAATTGCTTCTCAGAAAGATAAGTCAGCATTTGAACTGCTTTAAAAAGGGTATATTTTTTACATTATTATTAGCTATCCGATTAAGTTGAAATCTAATACTAACATTTAAAAGTGTAATCTGGCATTTTTCTTAAGAAAAAAATTGTCATCAGCGGCATGCAATGAATCTTGGGATAGTCTGGGCTTGGTAACCATCCACAGCCCTCAGTCAGGGTTGCACCATATTTAATTTTTGACCGGAATGAAAACAAGGTTGTGAGGGATACAAGTACAGTGCGTTCAATGGATTGAGCTGTTGTTTAACAACATACTGATAGTTCAGCTGGCAAAACATCTTTCTGGAAAAAAAAAAGAAAAACAAACTTTTTTAGTAGACAAGAACTCCATCATAAAACTTTTTTGAAAGTTGTGAGTTGACATGATTTAGGACCTTTAGACAGTGTGTGCCATTGTAAAGACTGCAAGCCTTGTTTTAGTCCCCATTAAATTCAATAGGGTGTCTAACCTAATTAAGATGGTCTTTGAATTGTGGTGGAGTATTTTGCATGGGCAAACACTACTTGTGTTTTCTTCAGATTATTATTATAATATATATTTTTTTAGTTTTAAAAGGTTGTCTGACAGCTTAGACTGAACTAGTTTAAAGGCTGCTCCCAGCAGGTTGGTTGTACAGTAATCTGGTTGTAATCTTCTTAGCTCACACAACCTGTGCTCTGCAGTTTGAAGGTTTCATCCACATTTTATACAGATCATTAACTGAAAATGACAAAATGGAGGCATTAGCGAATATAACATGCTGCCACTGAGGGTGAGTGATTTTTGTAAATACTGTACAGCTGTAGCCTAATGATCATCATTATTGCCACTCCATTATCCAAATGTAGGAATATAAAAGTTTTATCAATTGACATTTAAATAATTAGATGTTTAATTGAATTGTTTGCAGTGGATAATTGGGTGTTTGCATATTTCATTAAGCTGATGGAATGAGACCTTGTTTTTTGTTGTTGTTAAATGGTAACTCAGTGGTGCCCCACCCACTGAACTCTGACCCTCTGACGGACTCTCCCACTCCCCCCTCCCAAATACACACACACACTGTCACTTTAATCAGTCTGAATAAGCTCTTTTTGCACTACAAATCATTATATCTGCACTGTTATTTACTTCACTGGTTTGCACTCTATCTGCCATGTGCCTTGTGCTGCTTTATATATTTTTTATATTTTACCTTATTTGTATAGTTGTATTTTATATTTAACCTGTGTCTATCTGTATTTATGTTCTACTGTTAGTGTTATCTGTATGCACCAAGGGTCTGAGAGTAACGCAATTTCAATTCTCTGTGTGTATGTGCTGTACATGTGGAAGAATTGACAATAAAGCAGACTTGACTTGACTTGACTTGATTAAGCGGCATTAAAATTGATAATAATGAGAAATGTTTCTTGAGCAGCAAATCTGCATATTAGAATGATTTTTGAAGGATCATGTGACACAGAAGACTGGAGTAATGGCTACTTTTAGCTTTGTCATCATAGGAATAAATTATATTGTAAAATATTTTCAAATAGAAAACAGTTAGTTTAAACTGAAATAATATTTCCCAATATTACTGTGTTTGCTGTGATTTTGACCAAATAAAAGCATCCTTGGTAAGCTTAAGACTTCTTTAATGAGTTACCATTAAAAAATCTTAACTGACCCCAAAATTTTGAATGGTAGTGTATATAATTATACGACCAGGGGACAGTGGAGATTATTTGTGAATGACTTAAATTTCAGTCTGTTTCTCTCTCAAAACTATCATACTGTTTCATTGCACAAGTCATATGAACCACTTTAATGTTATGGTTATGACTTTTGTGTCCTCTTTGAAGCTTGAAAGCTTCAGATACATTGTGATAAATTGTTACGTACTGTATTACATGTTTATTAGCATTAAAACCCCATAATTAGGCTGATATTTGGCGTGCAGATATTTCATAATGTTTAAACTGTCAGAACTTTAGTCATGCTACACATTCTGTCAAAAAGAGTGAAAACAAATAGCAGCATTCTTGCTTAAATTAAAGACTACTTGTGTGGCAGGATAGCATTTTCTTCTTATGAATGCTGAGCAAAATCTATTTGTGGATGTTCTCCGGAGCTTATAGATGAGCACCAGTTCCTGTGTATAGGGGGAAAAAACAGATCATTTACACGCTGTATGCACAATGAGCCTCTGTTTCACACATAAGTCTGCAGTAATCCTCATATGACATCAGTCTGAAGTGAAGAAATGCTAAAGCAGTACTGCATCTGTTTAGACACTGTAATGTGTTAAATATGATCAGCATACTTCAAAAATAACACCATGTGTTGATGTCTCGATGAATTTGATTATGCTGTAGGTCTTCTAGTTCTGGTAAGTGTACCAAAATGTTTTGTCCAAATACCTCCCGACCTTGCCCCCCCTCCCCTCTTTTGCTCCACGCACCACTGAACTCTGACCCTCTGACGGACTCTCCCACTCCCCCCTCCCAAATACACACACACACTGTCACTTTAATCAGTCTGAATAAGCTCTTTTTGCACTACAAATCATTATATCTGCACTGTTATTTACTTCACTGGTTTGCACTCTATCTGCCATGTGCCTTGTGCTGCTTTATATATTTTTTATATTTTACCTTATTTGTATAGTTGTATTTTATATTTAACCTGTGTCTATCTGTATTTATGTTCTACTGTTAGTGTTATCTGTATGCACCAAGGGTCTGAGAGTAACGCAATTTCAATTCTCTGTGTGTATGTGCTGTACATGTGGAAGAATTGACAATAAAGCAGACTTGACTTGACTTAGCAGGTTTGTATTGAGATGGTAAAATATGACTAACAAGCAACATGCTGTTGCCTAAGGAAAACACAGATATGCTCCAAAAACCAGTACAACCTCATACAAGAGCACCCCGCTGAGCAGACTTCCCTGCATGTCGCGTTTGTTTCTGAGCCCTTCGTTCAGAAAAACAGACTGCACTTTTGATCTTCCTCACCACACCATGTGGAACAAGAACATTTATTTGGCTTCAGACACTGCAAGTAGCTCAAAAAATGCCAAGAGAGATGCGAGACCAAGTGATGCTACAGCCCTCAGATGTTGTAATACGGCAGCCGAGCGCAAGTGTGTGCAATGGAAAACCCCAGAGAGGGATTTTACTGAGCATTCCTCATTATCCGCAATTTCAAAGAAAGACATTCAGCCAACCTGCTTTAATTCTGCAGACATCGCTTATAAACCCCATAAGGAAGCACTCGCTTTTCAAAGGCTAGATGAAAGGCTTTCGTCCTCTACCTTTCATGAGCTTCTCGAGTCCTCGTGGAAGTCTGCAAACTTGCATTGCTCGATGCTACACTTCAACACAACTGAACATGCAGTCTGTTTTGTGGAGCGTCAGACGCCCAACTTATCTGTATCCACCTCAGCGGTTTCCTCTCACACTATACCTGAAGTCTCTTAAGGCGATCGGCACAGTAGCTGTAGACAACCAAGAAGTGAGCAGTTTCAGTGCTGTGATACAAGATTGGGCTCTAGTTACATCCCTAGAATTTCTATACACAGCAAATCATCAAACGAATCTGGGGAAATTAAGATTTTGTCAGAGAGACGAGGCCTGATGGCAACAAATTGGCTTTTGATAGGCCTACAGAGATTTACACTCATAACAGTCTTGAAATGCAGGAGGGATTGAGTCAAATTCACCCACTAGTGATTCAGAGAGAGGATGTACAGAAACATGTGCAAACAACACAGAGAAAGAAACATGCAAATCTCTTCCAGGACAGACAGGAAGTAGAAATGAACGAGTGTGCATTGACAGGCAATACCTCACATCTCCTCAACAACACTCACCAACTCTGGAGTGTAAAGCCACGGAAGCTCAGGTATGCTGACATCCAAAATCCCATCTGAAATGAAGCATTTCTATCATTATCTGGAACCAGTCCAAATGGGAATTTCCTTAAGAATTTGAGCATAAGAAAACAAAATAAACGCTAGACTGTTTAAAGAAGTTTCTAACAGACATATAATGATTAATGATGATAGAACAAAGATTTAACCCCTTAACCGTCAAAGATGCCTAAGTTTACTTCAATATATTACAATTCAATCTTAATCTAATCATGACAAACTACAGGTGCGTCTCAATAAATTAGAATGTCGTGGAAAAGTCCAGTTATTTCAGTAATTCAAATCAAATTGTGAAACTCATATCGTTGGAAAGGTCTAAGACCCCTAAATAGATATTTTATCACTGTTTGTTGTTAAAAGTTATGTAGGAACAGTAATAGATTAATTTATGACAAGAGTGCAGTTCTCACAAAAATTATTTTTCGTTTCCTTTTTCCCTATCACATGTTTTAGTAATCATCATAAATTACATAACATTTGAAAGCTTAACCTCAAAATTCATCCTGTGAAAACCATTTTGAAATCAGACATTGCTTTACCATGGAGATGGTACTTTAAATCTTTTAGCGGTCTCCTCCCTGTTAGTGGGAGGAGTCATTTTACTAAATGTATTACGTCTTTTAGAATCAAAACTTTTTATAATCTACACAAAATACATGTTGTTGGAAAGGTCTGAGTCTCAAGATTTCATATTTGTTGGTTATTTTGTGATAGAGGTCATATTGAGAGAGAAAACATTTGTGGCACAAAAATGCATCCCAAAAAATTCAGTGGAGTTTGGGTGTCACTCGGAAAATGTATTACGTCTTTTAGAATCAAAACTTTTTATAATCTACACAAAATACATGTTGTTGGAAAGGTCTGAGTCTCAAGATTTCATATTTGTTGGTTATTTTGTGATAGAGGTCATATTGAGAGAGAAAACATTTGTGGCAGAAAAATGCATCCCAAAAAATTCAGTGGAGTTTGGGTGTCACTCGGTGGCTATTTTTGGTAAAACGCCTAAACAAAATTGCATAGAAACCTAAATTTTTTTTTAATATCAACTTAAAATTTGGAACACAACTTATTTAGACATATGGCTTTAATTTGATAGCAATTTTGGATTAAAAACTATTTTGTAAAATATTTATTTTATATGAAATATAATAAAAATAGTACAGTACATTTTCTTTAAAGTAAATTGAAACTTCTATAACTTTTTATACTTTCATTTTTTTTTAAATGATTCCCTTTCTGCAATCTGCTTTTCTTCTTTAGAAAGAGACCAACCTTAGGTCTGTATTCAAAAGTGTTCATGAATTATAACAATTTAAGTTTGAATAGTGCACTTTCACGTCTATGATCAAAATGTATGGGTGACAGTTAAGGGGTTAATACTCATATAAACCACTGTGCTATTTCCTTTAGTTCTCCACTAAGACATTATTATAATATACTTAAAATACATTTATTTCATACTGAGTATAGTTCAAATCTATTAACATGTTCTCTGACTTGTAGCTCGAGACTTACTGAAATAAACATTTTAATTCAACTTTATTGGGCATACTACTTTTGCACAATGCACATTTCTTAATATTATGCCTAAAATGTGTTTTGATGTCACTGTTGATGAGGATTGTATGATCTTTGAACAATATCGGTCTTTAAATGCAAGATATTTAAAGTGTACCTAAAGTACAATGAAATATACTTCAGTATATGTTTAGTTGGACTTCAGCACTACTTCCGCACAATTAAAGTGCATTAAGTACAAAGTTAGCTGTTCCAATTTAGCAGACTGTAAGAATACCAGTTTAGTATGCCAAAAGTACTATTGCAGGGTATTTTTATGAAGCACATAAATATATAAATGTATTTGTAGTATACTTAGCATGAAATAAATGTATTTCAAATACATTTTAGTACAATTATTTTTTACTAGGAAAACGATCCAGTTGGACTGGAAAAAAATCGAATTAGAATCCAAAATAGAGATAAAGTATGATCTTGTTAGATTAAGACACTGACACATTGGCGAAACTCTAGCAAATTACATTTCTCATGCAAAGAAGGTCTGGTGTACAAGAGTATCTGATAAAGTTGAAAAAGATAAATTTGGACTGCAAGAATCAAATACATACAAAATGTGCAATTTATTTTATTTGATTGTTATGGTGTGATCACATTAGAAACATTTTAAATATATATATTTTATATTTATTTATGAAATAATTTCACTGAATCAAATTAGATCAGGCTTTTATTATTATTATTATTATTATTATTATAGAATGGTCACATTAGAAAATCATTTGTGTCATTTTCAACCTAGGCTCATTGGAAAAATTTAGCTTTACCTACATTTTTACAAATCTCCAAAAACACTTAAATTCACCACAGTATCTAACTGAAATTAAGGTACTATGAACCTTTTAGGGGAAGGTACAAATATGTCCCTTTAAAGGGATAGTTCACCCAAAATGAAAATTTGATGTTTATCTGCTTACCCCCAGGGCATCCAAGATGTAGGTGACTTTGTTTCTTCAGTAGAACACATATTGATGATTTTTAAGTCCAACCGTTGCAGTCTATCAGTCGTATAATGCATGGCAATGGTAACAAAATCTATGTGAGTAAAAAAAACATGCACAGACAAATCCAAATTAAACCCTGTGGCTCGTGACGACACATTGATGTCCTAAGACACGAAACGATCGGTTTGTGCCAGAAACCGAACAGTATTTATGTCATTTTTTACCTCTAATACACCACTATGTCCAACTGTCTTTGGGTGCGCGCACGGCATCCGCTCTGGCGTAGTTTACGTTAATGGGTGTGTTGATATCCAGCCGAAGAGCAATCAACCATAACTTCAGCCGAGCAGGCTCAGAAGTTGGGAATACGTGGAAAGTCACCACTCCCGAATGAGTTCGCGCGAGAGAACATAATCTTTTAGTTTTAAGTCGGTTTGAACAATCCGAATAAGCGCAAGTAAGTACTATTTTGATTAGCCGTTGTACCTACAATTTTTGTGTACTGTGTAAACAATGAGTGACGTATACGCGCGAGAGATCAGTTCCGGTGCTTGCGTAAACTACGCCAGAGCACGTACACACCTCACGCACCGGATGCCGTGCGCGTGCCCAAAGACAGTTGGACATAGTGGTGTATTAGAGGTAAAAAATAATATAAATACTGTTCGGTTTCTGGCACAAACCGATTGTTTCGTGTCTTAGGACATCAATGTGCCCTCCCGAGCCGCAGGGTTTAATTTGGATTTGTCTGTGCATGTTTTTTTTACACTCATAGACTTTGTTACCATTGCCATGCATTATATGACTGATAGACTGCAACGGTTGGAGTTAAAAATAATCAATATGTGTTCTACTGAAGAAACAAAGTCACCTACATCTTGGATGTCCTGGGGGTAAGCAGATAAACATCAAATTTTCATTTTTGTGTGAACTATACCTTTAAGGGTACCACACCAGTGAAAGCTGTTGCACCCGTAAAGGCACAGATTTTGCACATTTTTTTTCTTCTTCTGAGAGTTAATGGTTTCTATGATCTACTTAGTCTTATGATGTTTTTTGGGAAACACAGCCATGGTGAGTTTGAATTTGTAGACAGAGCATCTTTAGAGGTTGGGCTCATTTGACTTGGACATTAGTATCTAAAGTGTACATATTAGTACCTAAAAGGTACAAAAGTGTGCCTTTTGAAAAGGTACCGCCCCAGACAGCTTCTGTACCTTTTTTTTCTGAGAGTGTGTCCAGAATACCCTAGTAACTGCATAACAAGTCTGAAGCAACCCCCCAGTGCACCCTAAGATTGTGGAGGTGATTTTAGTACAGACAAGTGGTTCAAAAATCTAGTTTTTAGGTGAAGGTGTCAAAGCAAATTGGAGTTTACCAGTAGAATGCAGTACAAATGCTACCACATTATTTGTTTCCTGTACACTTCTCTGTACAGACGCACCCTGCACTCCTGGCATTGCTACGTTCAGAAGAAAAAGCTAACACGTTTGAACACCAGAGCACAATGGATGCTTTCCAGATGGATGTTAGCAGGTAGGTGAGGAAAGACTGACAGAGTTCAGTAAGAGCCCCTGACACTGACAGCACTGCGCCCGAGGTCTTTCCACAGGGGATGTGATGGTGAGTCTGCTGAGCTGAGAGACTGGAGGTGATGGCTGCTGTTGAAATCTGTGCAGCAACCTTCAGGAAGTGGAGAGATGTCTCAGACAGGACGCAGGACACAAGGAGATGTCTGGAGAGAGTGCGCCTCCTGCAGGAGGATGCAGGCTGCGTTTGGTGTCAAAGCGCTGGGGTGAGGAAGGAGTTAAGGAGAATCCGGGAGAAATAACAATTTTACAATTTGAAGTTGAGCCGTTGTGCACTATTTATGCATGCATGTTTGGTCTCTCTTATAATATAAAATTATATTTCTGGATAATACTGCAGTTCATAGTTCATATTTGTGACCCTGGCCACAAAACCGGTCATAAGGGTACATTTTTCGAAATTGAGATTTATACATCATCTGAAGCTGAATAAATAAGCTTTC
>NW_015505506.1:602340-619643 GCF_001515645.1 Sinocyclocheilus grahami
ACCACAAAACCGGTCATAAGGGTACATTCGAAATTGAGATTTATACATCATCTGAAGCTGAATAAATAAGCTTTCTGTTGATGCATGGTTTGTTAGGACAGGACAATATTTGACCGAGATACAACTATTTGAAAATCTGGAATCTGAGGATGCAAAAAAATCTAAATATTGAGAAAATCTCCTTTAAAGTTGTCCAAATGAAGTTCTTAGCAATGCATATTGCTAATCAAAAATTAAGTTTTGATATATTTACAGTAGGTAATTTAAAAAATATCTTCATGGAACATGATCTTTACTTAATGTCCTAATCATTTTTGGCATAAAAGAAAAATCGATAGTTTTGTATCCATACAATGTATTTTTGGCTATTGCTACAAATATACCCCAGCGACTTAAGACTGGTTTTGTGCTCCAGGGTCACATATAAAAAAAACTTTTAAACTGTTCAAAACTTGGGGTCTAAGTTTTTTTTTTATGTTTTTGAAAGATGACTCACAAGTCTGCAAGGCTGCATTTATTTTATAAAAATAAAACTGTAAACACAGTAATATTGTGAAGTATTATCACAATTCAAAATAACTTTTCTATTTGAATATATTTAAAATGTCATTTATTCCTGTGATACAAAGCTGAATTTTCAGCATCAGTTTCACATGATTCTTCATAAATCATTCTAATATGCTGATTTGCTGCTCAAGAAACATGTATTATTATTATTATTATTGTCAGTTTTACTATTATTAAAAACAGTTGTGCTGCTTAATACTTTTTGTGGAAACCATGATACTTTTTTGAACAGAAAGTTCAAAAGTACAGAATTCATTAGAAACTAAAATATGTTGTGATCTTTTTTGTCAGAATTATTTAGAGAAATCATTTATCAATTTAACGCATCCTTGCTGAATAAACATATTCATTTATTAAAAAAAAAAACAGTTGAGCACTCTGTGGTTTCACACTGTGTGGTTGCTGAAGTGTTTGATGCTGCGTCACTGATTCCCTGTGTTTTGTCAGATGTCTGGCATCAGAGAAAGCCGCTGGCACTCAAGACGTGCTTACAGCACTGGAGCAGATCTCGAAAAGCTGCACGCTCTTCACAAGCATTTCCTCATCCAGCAGTTTCATTCAAGGTTAGATCCCTTCATGAGTGTGATTACTGTATTTACTCCAGTCTTCAGTGTCACATGATGAAGAGAATCATTCTAATATGTACATTTGCTGCTCAAGAAAGATTTCTGATTATTATGATTATATTATGTCTTGTATGATGGAAGTGTTGAAATGGAAAACAGGTATTTCAGCAGAAAGACTATCCGCCAGGATCCTGCTCCACAGCACTCTTCATAAGTGGACAGAGATATTAGAGAAACACCAGTTGGCAAAGTATGATGACCTCCTCTTCCTCTCTTTCTTTGTAACTCTATTTCTCTCTGTGTCAGGTCTTTGCTCAGCTCTTACATTTCTCATTGAGATCTCACAGATCAACTCATGATAGAGCAGTTCAGAGGGCTGTCCTTCTGGAGTGGGACAGACAGACTCAGGCTGGTTTCTCTGATGGAGTTCTGCTCTTCACAGACAGACTGGCTCGTCTTCATCCATCCTCCTCTGCCTCGTCCTGCTCAGATCCCCTGATGTCCACCGCTGCGCCACAGGTACAAGACTCAGTTCTAGCTAGCTAGACCAGGACTATAGTTCTTAAATCAGTTTTCAGGTCTTTAAAGCACCACAACACTGCTAATATTGTGGTATTGTTAACACAGTAAGGGATTGATTTGATTGTCCAATTGTCTGCTCTTAAGGTGAGTAATTCCTGAGTAATATACTGTATTACAATTGGAAAAGAATAGTTTGGAGGACGTGTGTTGACACACAGAGAGCAGCAATGCACTGCCCTCTACAGGCTGCAGAAACACAGCACATGAATGCAGAGCTCTGCTGTAATTTAGCAGGTTGGCTACATAAAACAAAAATTGATTTGAATTTGACATGCATTTTAAAACAAAGTTTAATTTGAAGACTATCTTATCTATCTATCTATCTATCTATCTGGGTTTCGCTTTTTGCCATTTATTCATTCATGCCTGCATGCATTCATTAATTCATTCATGCATGCATTTATTCATGCATTCATGCATGCATTCATTCATTCATATCATATATCATATAATATCAGTATTGCTATTTTCCAGTAAAGCTATCTAATTTCCTTAAAAACTTTTTATGTATTACAGTTTTTTTTTGATGAAGGAGCGTCCGACGTGCTTGCAGCAACCACATGTGACGACCCCGGGCTGGACTCCGCTTCGTCCACGGTGAAAGCCGATCCGGTGATCCACAGCACGAAGTTGATGTATTTCCTCAGCGACCAGCACGGATCAGCTCCAGGCATGACGAAGCGGATATCGTCCTCTTTTGGAAGACCAAACAAAGTAGTTTCGCTTTCACAACGAAACACACAGCACCTTCACGACATGGCAGCGGCGGCAACAATACTACAGCGAGAATAAAAGTTACTCCTTCTTTCTTTGCGTGAACATTTGGGCGCATTATGCAAATCTTCCCACATAGTGATGTAGACATGTGGGGGTGTGTTAGAACGAGCCGTTTTAGGTAGGTGTGGTTGACTCTTAACTTTTATAAAGAATATCTCTTTGGATTTGAGACTTTAGTCTTTGCAACTTTACAGATCTTCTTTATGCACCAAGAGCTTGTAACACTCCAAAGAGAAAAGAAAAATTTAAATCGCATCATATGACCCCTTTAACCAAACGAATCGATCTACTAAATATCTTAACATAATGGGTATGTTCGTGCAGCTGGCCACTTGTATGTTTAGAGGAATGTGTATATAATCATTATACTTATATAATAGTTTATTTATGCAGAGAAGAATCCATCCATTCCTCAAACCATATGGGTCACAGAGATTATATACAGTATATATGTGTTTATAGGCCCTATTTTTAATAATGTTTTTTTATCATACTTGAATTTCACAGATTTTCAACCTTTCACTTTTGCACATAATTCTGTCCCACATTTTGTATACATACTTTATAAAGCGGATAGTTCCGGTCCTTGATTCTGATTGGCTGAATGTATTTCAAAGCTGTTGTAAAATACTCTACAAACACACACCTTTGTTTACTTTGTGTGTTGCTCGGCCACCACTTTGTTGCAACCACAACTGATTCTGAGGAGCTACATTGTTTGGTGGAAGAATAGTTTTTATTAATATCATTACACTTTATTTGCTCTGTTTGATTTTGTGAAACCTTACTACGTATATAGAATAACCGTTTTATAAAAGCAATAAGCCCCGTGAAGCCGTGGTTTACAGTGATTTTATAACAGCTAAGGGGTGTTTGTAAGGCATAACGTCCCTTAGCTGTTATAAATCCACTGTAAACCACGGCTTCTTGGGGCTTATTGCTTTATTTTACTTGCATTCTTTTTTCAAATTTAACCATCAAATATATAATATATTAACATATTTTTGTTATTATACAAGCAGTTGTACAACTTAATAATAATCTCTACATGATTTATTTGTACTTTCAGTAAGTATTTGTCACATTGCTCTTAAGATGAACTGATAAAGGTGAAAGGTGAATCACTTAATTAATGTGCAGTCATAGCACCTACAATATGTTCCTTATAGATATAAATTAATGTTACACTGAAAGAAATTGACATAATATTTGTTCAAAACTTAGTGTACAGTGTGCTTATGTTTAGTAATTTCAGAGTAATTGTCATGTTCGTAGTGGCTATACTGTATTTCTAGTATTGGTGGGGCATATTTTCTTGCGTACACTCTCAAAAAAAGGTACAAAAGCTGTCAACTGGGGCAGAACATGTTCAAAAGGTATACTTAATTGTCTTATTTACCCCTAAAGGGTGCATATTGGAAACTTAAAGGTACATATTGGAATCTAAAGTGTATATATAAGTGCCTTTTGAAAGAGTACCGCTCCAGTGACAGCTTTTGAACCATTTTTTTGAGTCTAGGCAACCTCCCAGCAAGGGGCTGACAACTATACTATTATTTGATTACTGTCACAAAGAATTCTTAACCTTATCCTTCTCTTTCTGGTGCAGTGTGAGCGCTCTGTGCAACAGAGAGCCTGGAGAAAGAGACACATCAGGAACAGAGTGTCTGCTGATTGCTCAGCCACCGTTAACAGCACACTATTGGCCCAGGTAAATCAGACGCAGTCCACCACTCTTTGAAATCTCGCCATGTTAGCACAAGATAGACAGGGTCATCGTGCACTTAGTATCTCTAATAGCTATTAGGTCACGGTAATCTGGTCCGTGCGTAATCAAACCAGTGTGCCTGTGAATAAACGCATAAACATTGACTTTCACCTTTATTGTTCACACTGTCTTATCAGTGTTAAGCAATGTGGAGCATAAATTCTAGATTACGGGAATATTTGCATTCATTTTTCATCAGCTGAAGGATAAAAGAGTCCAAGAGACTCACAATGCAGAGGGTGTCATCAAAGGCTCTTATCTGTAATACAAGCTTAATTGTATTGAATGTACACTTAAAAGTATATTTTTAAAAACTGTGCTTGCAGACAGGGCCGTCCTTAGGGGGGTGCAACTGGTCGCACTGGGCCCCGCACTTGCGGAGGCCCCACGGCGAACGGACCTAGGGGGGCCCCGCTTCCTACCTCGCACCGGGCCCCGCGTCAGCTACGGACGGCCCTGCTTGCAGATCATATATTATTGAAATTAAAGGCCACTAAATGTACTTCATGACTGTTTCTCAGGGTTGCCAGGTCAGTCGACGTAACAAAACCAGCCCAATTGCTACTTAAAACTAGCCCAATCACAGCCAAAACTAGCCCAGTCATGTTCCGGCGGATCAACATCACTCCAAAAATCATGTTTCAGGGGGTTCCCCTCGATCGAAACTTAACCCGTGGCAACAGTTTTCCACAGGAAACACAGACTTGGCAACACTGCTGTTTCTAAACACCCTTAATAACCCTTTAAAAAAGTGCACTTTGTAATAATGTTAAACATTAAAGTATATTTTAGTTTACCGTAAATGCTTGTCAGTACATTCAACAGTACATTTTAACCATAAGACAGCAGAAGTAATTATAATATTACTTGTACTTAAGTTTCACTTAAGTGTGTCAAAAAATCAATCTGAAGTTCATCTAGTTGCATTTAATATATATTTAAGATAACACATTTATGTTTAATTGCAAATAACATGCAATTAAGTGTCTGAAAACATTACATTTAGTATATTTTTAAAGTATATTATTGCTGTACTAAGTACTTTTTTTAAGTATGCTAAAGTGTACTTCTTTTACACAATGGCTGCATTCACACCACAAATGAATGTGACCAAAATGCATTAATTTTCAAGGGAGACACAGCATAACAAAGTTGAACAGGAAGTGCATAAGCTAATTTTACATAAAACTACATAGGCAAGTGAAAACATATTTTATTTCAACTATAGTAACATTTATGTAAAACTTAGCCATTAAAATGTATGATGAATGGGGGCATATAAATTGGTTGATGAAAAACAACCGTTTGAAAATAAAACTTTGGCATAATAATGTTACAAAAAGTTCAGCATGGCACAATTGGCACCATTCCCTGAGATTAACCCACACAAACAACTGTGTACAGATTGATAATAATAATGATTGATGATGTTGCGGCTGTGGTGGCAGCGAGCCCACGGGGCAGACTTTGAGTCCTAACCAGTTCTGTCTGTTTACAAGAATGTTAACAGATGGAAACCAGCCAGTGAAGATCATATCAGACTGCAGAAACTCCGCACGCCTCCAAAACAATCATCATTTATCCTGAGTATTCAACAAGAGTACGACACATTTACACACGTTCCCTGCTGTCCATTCTGGAATGACAATTTCTCCTGCATACGTATTTATAGTACATTGGGATTTCCTCTGGAGGAAAACATCCCATAGATTTACATTGAAGGAAGGAACCCATCCCAACAACTTGACAGTGGGCCTTTTTTTCTTTTTCAGTGTTGTTTCAACACTGTTGGCAGTAGATGAACAGTGTGTAGGGCCAAACATGAACACTTGCAGCTAGCCTGAGATAAATAGTGATTGATTTCAGGTGAGACTGGCCTCTTTATATGCAACATCTTTAATATTAGTCTGCCTCACTCTGATATTAGTGCACAGGTGCTCCAGAATAACTCCAGAAGAAACAGAATTCCCAGAACTTCCACGAGAAATGCCGGCGGTTCAGAGGGTTCACTTATGTAACGGCCCTATAGTGAGTTTAGAATGAGTGTGTGTCAGGTTACTGACTCCTGCATGGAAGAACCAAGAGTGTGTTCAGCGTTCTTTATTTTATTATTATTATTTGCACTAAGTGGCACTTAGCTTGCCGAGGTACTAAGACATTTTTACATACTATATATATATATATATATATATATATATATATATATAAGTACTGGTATAGAATATTTTCCATGCCGCCTTTGTCCAATTTTTTTTATAGAAGCAATAGATTTGCCATACTTTTTGATGAATAAAAATAAATTTTTCAGTTTGCTAAGTTTTTTTTTTTGAAAATGTCAAGATATTTCAATCCTTTTAACTATTTTAAAGCTGAGTATAATTAGACAAAAATATTTGACAAACACTTTTTAGTGTCCTTGCATGTTCTTACTATAGTAATAACAGTAAATTATGCATAATTACAAACAATTCACCCTAAACCAATCCCTAACTCCATAGTAAGTACGTTATTAATTAATATAACTCATTACTTAACTGTACTGACAAGGACGCTGTAACAAGAACACCTTATTTTTACACTTTGCTATAGATATTTTTATTATTTACTTTGTTTTCTATGATATTTACACACCTGGGAATCAGTTTAAAAATAACCCAATTTTTCCAGGCAAGTTAACAATATGACAACAAAATAACATTGCAATTATTCCTGACACATTAATCATACTTGTTTATTAATAGCAAAAATGCTCTGAAGTTTGAAGGGCAGATTTTTTCTTGAAAATATTTATTGCAGAATACGAGTGCAACAGCTGAATAAACTGTTCAAAACTAAAAAATGTTTGAATGCAGATAGCTTAAAAGCACCCAGAGGTGTAATGGATTCTTACACGTATACAGAGAAAATGAGACTTTCATTTCAAAAAACAAACTGCACACAATTCTTAAAGGGGTCATATGATGCAATTTAAAAGTTACAAGCTGTTCGTGCATAGATAAGATCCCTAAAGTTGCAAAGACTAAAGTCTCAAATCCAAAGAGATATTCTTTATAAAAGTTAAGAGTCAACCACACCTACCTAAAACGGCTCGTTCTAACACACCCCCACATGTCTACATCACTATGTGGGAAGATTTGCATAACGCCGCCCAAATGTTCACGCAAAGAAAGAAGGCGTAACTTTTATTCTCGCTGTAGTATTGTTGCTGCCGCCGCCGCCATGTCGTGAAGGCGCAGTGTGTTTCGTTGTGAAAGCGAAACTACTTTGTTTGGTCTTCCAAAAGAGGACGATATCCGCTTCATCATGCCTAGAGCTGATCCGTGCTGGTCGCTGAGGAAATACATAAACTTCGTGCTGTGGATCACCGGATCGGCTTTCACCGTGGACGAAGCGGAGAAGTGGGGCAGTTCCAACTTTGCCTGGCGCTTCTGACTCACAGACTGCAAGTAAGTTTTTTATATTTAAAGAATTTGCCACTGATGATTCAAACGTGAGTTTTGAGCAGTGTAGAGTAGCGCTTGTTGTTTGTCGTTTCTCCGATCACAAATGCAGACATGGTTTTATGTTTACGCGGCACGATACACAACACAGTATAAGTGTGTATAAGGCAGAGTATAAGGCAGAGTGTAAAAAGACAGTATAAGTCATTATAATCAGTAATTAAAATGCTTAGTTTTTAATGGGTTTTATTGTTTTTGTTTTGGGACAGGGCATCACAGTATGGTAAGGGCCATAACATTTCCATCACACGCGTGAGGTATTCGGCCAATCACAACGCACTGGATAGCTGGCCAATCACAGCACACCTCGCGTTTTCATGACTGATGAGCTTTGTAAAAATCGACGCGTTTCAGAAAGGCGGGGCATAGAGGAGAAACAATAATGTACAGTATGTGGAAAATAATGTTTTGAACCTTAAACCGCATAAACATTTCATTACACCAAATAATGTTCTTTTTAGCAGCATCATATGACCCCTTTAAGGAAAAAAAAAATCACATATAAATGAACGTTTAATAACCATGTTTAAGCAATGAAGATTGCACATGTCTGTTCAAGCAAAAACAAGGTCAAGTTCATACTGTTGGCTTCCTTCCAACAAGTGTGATGTTTGGTGTGATGCCGCACGTGGATTCGAATGTGTGCAGCTGTTGAAGTAACTTCAGGTTTAACGTAACATCTGCTGATGGCAGCGCACCAATCCTTCACCATTATCAACCGCAGCGCGTCCAACAGAGCCATGGACTTTGAGATGTAGGTGAACTCCAAATATAAATGTTGTGAATCACAAGCAAACAAATAATTCAGTGATAATGTCAAACGTGGGCATGTTAGCACAGGGGGAGGAGCGTTTGTTTATTGAGCTTTCTATCGCCAGCAGAACAAAAACGGTCAGACCACTCAAAAAAAAAAAATAATAAAAAAATCAAAAGTTTACATCCATAATAATCCACATTACAACCGTTACAAACCAGTTACTCCTCTAGTATTCACTGTAGTATTCTAGTATTTGTTTTCATTAAAAACGAACACGTTCACTCCCAATTCTCTTTACTGTAACATGGAAAAGTTCTTTAAAACTTAAATTGTAAATTATTTATATATCATGGTTGTTGTTAAACATCCAGATGCATTTAGGGAATGAGAATTGTGACCCTGGACCACAAAACCTGTCATAAGGGTAAATTTTTCGAAATTGAGATTTATATATCATCTGAACGCTGAATAAATAAGCTGATCATTGATGTATGGTTTGTTAGGATAGGACAATATTTGGTCGAGATACAACTATTTGAAAATCTGTAATCTGAGGGTGCAAAAAAATCGAAATATTAACTATAATATTAATAATAATCGCTTTTAAAGTTGTCCAAATGAAGTTCTTAGCAATGCATATTACTAATCAGAAATTAAGTTTTGATATATTTACGGTAGGAAATTTACAAAATATCTTCATGGAACATGATCTTTACTTAATATCCTAATGATTTTTGGTATAAAAGAAAAATCTATAATTTTGACCCATACAATGTTTTTTTTGGCTATTGCTACAAATATACCCCAGCGACTTAAGACTTAAGGTTTTATGCGCCAGGGTCACAATTTAGAGTGAAAATGTTATTAACTGTCAGGAAAAGGGGAATGTTTCAAAATCTTTAAAGAGATAGTTCACCCAAAATAATCACCCGCATTTACTCGCCTCATGTTGTTCCAAATCCATAAAATCTGTTTAAAGTCAATGCATGCAAAACCTTCAAACTTCTAAAAGTACATTGTGACAATAATCTTAATGAATCAAGCATTTTAATTCATCTTATTATGCATCTTTTAATATGAGCGGATTTAATTTAGGCTTTTATTCATATATAAACATTGATCAGCGCACATACATGGAGCACATTGACCATACTTGCTGGAAACGTGCAGGAACTAACCTCACTGGTTCTTGCAGAAGCAGAAACGTATTTGTGTGACACGTGAGAACAAACCTCACTGTTTTTGCACATTAAACATGCATGTTTGAGCTTCAATGTAAATTACATGTAAAAGAAGAAGCATAAATTTAATCTGTTCATCATATAAAGTGAGCATATCTCTTCAGAGCACTTGGAATGCTCCTTTTGTTTGTTACAATGTCTTTATGCACTTTTGGAAGCTTAAAAATTTTGGTTGCATGGACTTTCAACGGATCGACAAAAAAACCGAGAGAACAAAAAATATCTTCATGTGTGTTCTGAAGATACATGTAAGTCATATGGGTTGAAACAACATAAGGGTGAGTAAATGAGAGAAGTTTCATTTCTGGGTGAACTATCCCTTTAAACAAAATTTTTTTTTTTTTTCTCTCTTCTTGATTTTGCATAGAAATATGACCTGTTTGACATTGGATGTGACATGTTTTTATAAGATTCACCTATAAAGTCCGAGTGAAATACAGTAGCCATATACCGTATTTTGTGTCCACACGTTTGACTTCGACAATCATATATTGAACATGCAATATCCAAAATACTGTCTATAAATAGTTAATGTAGGATAAAAATATAAGAAAATGGCACCCAAACTGCAAACACAAGTCCCTTTAAAGATTAAGGTGAATCATCTTATGTAGTGTTACGTTTGTCATGATTTTTTTTCCCTATGCATTGGGAGTAATGACAAATTAAGCTCTGAAACTGACTTAAAACACTGTATGTGCGTTGCGTGTGCGTCGAGACTCTCAATAGCAGCGCAGGCAGACTTTTGAGTTCTGCGATGCTACAACTGACTTCCCTCCTCCTGAGTTTCTCGAGGGGAGTCCAGGAGCGCGAACATGTCTTCGATCACCTGCCACAGACAGCTGTCGAGCGGGAAGTCGTTGTCCACCAGGTTGACGAGGAAGTAGTTGTCGTGGATGTACTGAATGATCATGCGTGAGGGAGACTCGTCCTCGTATAGCTTCGCCCACTGTTCAATCCACAGCGCAAAAGCCTCGTCCTGTGGGAACAGACAGACACGATGGCGGTTTTGAGTCTAGTTTATCTTATCACCGAGACAATAACAGTGAGTGAACGCCTGTGACAGTGTACAAATGTGAGGTCAATGAGGATTTGCAAGCCGTTTAAACAAGACCTAATAATTTTGCATTGCTTAGTGGTTGCTAAGGTGGTTACTAGGTGGAAAAAGCATCACCTTCCAGTACATAAAGCTGACTGGATCCACGACGGTGGGCTGAATGATCTCTCTGCCGGGGAATATGCCCCATGTCACAGCGTTGGGCTGCATTTCATGGGCATTCGTAATATTCTTGCCCTATAAAGAAGAGAAAATAGTTAAAATGTTAAGAACTGGGGATTCTACCATGGTTCTTGTAGGGAGTGCTGGTGTTTTACCTGAACGTTGACTATATGGTAGTTCACACGAGGTTCATACTTCTTCAGCACTTGCAGAAGCGCAGTGACATTTTCGCTGGACGTGAAAAACTCCAGGTAAGCCTGTTGATTTCAAGAGGTAAAAATAAAGAAGCTGAGGGAATCATTTCCAAAACTAAGTCAATCTTAAATAAACCTAAAAGATAATAAACCCCAAAATAAAGCCACAAATGACCAAGTGCACAGTTCCCACAGTATCACAAGCAGAAATGCAGTGGTGTGAAAAAGTGTTGGCCCCCTTCCTGATTTCTTATTTTTTTGCATGTTTGTCACACTTTAATGTTTCGGATCATCAAACAAATTTAAATATTAGTAAAAGATAACACAACATGCAGTTTTTAAATGAAGGTTTTTATTATTAAGGGAAAACAAAATCCAAAACTACATGGCCCTGTGTGAAAAAGTGTTTGCCCCCTAAACCTAATAACTGGTTGGGCCACCCTTAGCAGCAACAACTGCAATCAAGCGTTTGCGATAACTTGCAATGAGTCTGTTACAGCGCTGTGGAGGAATTTTGGTCCACTCATCTATGCAGAATTGTTGTAATTCAGCCACATTGGAGGGTTTTCGAGCATGAACCTCCTTTTTAAGGTCATGCCACAGCATTTCAATAGGATTCAGGTCAGGACTTTGACTAGGCCACTCCAAAGTCTTCATTTTGTTTTTCTTCAGCCATTCAGAGGTGGACTTGCTGGTGTGTTTTGGATCATTGTCCTGCTGCAGAACCCAAGTTCGCTTCAACTTGAACAGATGGCCGGACATTCTCCTTCAGGATTTTTTGGTAAACAGCAGAATTCATGGTTCCATTTATCACCGCAAGTCTTCCAGGTCCTGAAGCAGCAAAACAGCCCCAGACCTTCACACTACCACCACCATATTTTACTGTTGGTTTGATGTTCTTTTTCTGAAATGCAGTGTTACTTTTACGCCAGACGTAATGGGACACACACCTTCCAAAAAGTTCAACTTTTGTCTCGTCAGTCCACAGAGTATTTTCCCAAAAGTCTTGGGGATCATCAAGATGTTTTCTGGCAAAACTGAGACTAGCCTTTGTTCTTTTTGCTCAGCAGCGGTTTTCGTCTTGGAACTCTGCCATGCAGACCATTTTTGCCATTTTTGGAGTCATGAACACTGACCTTAACTGAAGTGAGGCCTGCAGTTCTTTGGATGTTGTTTTGGGGTCTTTTGTGACCTCTTGGAGGAGTCGTCGCTGTGCTTAATTGTTGCTTGTGTAATTTTGGTCGGCCGGCCACTCCTGGGAAGGTTCTCCACTGTTCCATGTTGTTGCCATTTGTGAATAATGGCTCTCACTGTGGTTCGCTGGAGTCCCAAAGCTTTAGAAATGGCTTTATAACCTTTTCCACACTGATAGATCTCAATTACTTTCTTTCTCATTTGTTTCTGAATTTCTTTGGATCTCGGCATGATGTCTAGCTTTTGAGGATCTTTTGGTCTACTTCACTTTGTCAGGCAGGTCCTATTTAAGAGATTTCTTGATTGCGAACAGGTGTGGCAGTAATCAGGCCTGGGTGTGGCTAGAGAAATTGAACTCAGGTGTGATAAACCACAGTTTTAACAGGGGGGCAAACACTTCTTCACACAGGGCCATGTAGTTTTGGATTTTGTTTTCCCTTAATAATAAAAACCTTCATTTAAAAACTGCATGTTGTGTTCACTTGTGTTATCTTTGACTAATATTTAAATTTGTTTGATGATCTGAAACATTAAAGTGTGACAAACATGCAAAAAAATAAGAAATCAGGAATGGAGCCAACACTTTTTCACACCACTGTAGATCTGATGTACTCTACAAATTAATACTATAAATTTACTGACAGCATCATTGCAGCAGTTTTTTAGTATCATTAATATTCGATTATAGTTTGTTTTGTATATTTTCTATTTTAAATAGTTTTTAAGTTTTAGTTTTTAATTTACTTTTGTTGTTGTTGTTATTTTAGTACTTAAAATTTAACTAAAGGAAAAGTTTCCTTGTCAACTAGCTGAAAAAGTTTTTTTTAATATATATATATATATATATATATATATATATATATATATATATATATATATTTATTTATTATTATTTTTTTTTTCAATTAATGATTTTTTTTCGGTTTTAGTTGTAGTTAACCAAAATAAAAAATTCCTTCTGCATTTATTCCCCATCATGTTGTACCATAGCTGCCGCGCAAAACGGACAAGAGAAATAGATTTAGTCCACGATATGATCTCTGTGCTCCATTCAAAGTCCTCTGAAGTCATGATGCTTTGTGTGAGGAATCCAATGAAACATGGTACATCGCACACAGTTTCATGTCAGTGACAAACATCTTTGCTTCTTTCATGTCAGTTTAGTATTGTTAATATACCATTAGTATTTAGTATTATATAGTAGATTTAGTAATACTATAATATAACATAGTATTTATTAGTATTTTGAATGTTAGAATTTTTTTGTATTTTAATTTTACCCAAAATTTTTGTCATTTTTATTAGTGTTTGTCTAAACAGTTTTATACATTTTAGTTATTCCATTCCTTAAACATACTAAATTAATTAAAACATTTTATTTTTTATTTCAGTTAATGTTTATTTAATTTCAAGTAACAAGAACATTTTCATGGTTTTAGTTTTAGTTAACGATAATAACCATGAAAAAGTGATTACAATGAAACACGTTTATGTTTTTGTCTAGAATTAAACATTTTAGAGTGGAAAAGAAGATTTACAGCAGTAAGACTTAAAGTGCCCCTATTATGCCTTTTTAAGGTTGTTAATATTGTTTTATGAGTCTCCTAAAACAGGTTTGGAAGTTTTACTGTTTGTGGACGGGCAAGTTGGCGACGTAAAACGTGGGCATGCAAATGTGTTACTTTGTGACGTAGAGCCGTAACATAATAAGATTCGAATTCTTGATGACTCGTTTAGGCGATTACGAGCCGACTTTTTTTTGATAGACAATAACTTTATCGCGCACTGTCGGCTTCACAACTTTGCAGATAGTTTATGTTCACATACAGCTACATGACACACTGCATGAAAGGTAATATTCGAAAAGGCATAATAGGGGCACTTTACATTTCAGTTTGTTCCTCACACAAAACTATCAGAAGACTTCAGAATACAACACACAAGTCATATGGTCATTTTTTGAGCTCAACAAACCCAGTCCTCGTTCACCTTTCATTTTATGGAAAAAGCAGTTCGCTCGCTCTTTCTTGAAAACATCTTTTTTTTTTTTCATCGCACAGAATAAAATATGCCTGGCTTTTCATTTTCGAGTGACCTATTCTCATAGCGCTGTTGCATATTTTTGCTGACCTTTTGAAAGACGTATCCCCCCGCAGGGCCCCAGCCCACAATGGGGTCGGATGAGGGTTTGCCGTTAATGTTGGGTTGAGAGTTAATGGTCAGAATCCCCCTGCGGTTCACCTTCTCCAACTCATCCTTCAGCAGGTTGGTCTCTGGAGCCAAAGGATCATCGTTCCACGGCAGACACATGACCTACGCAGAGCAGAAAGCAATAATGGAGTAGTGTTTGTATATAAATTATTTAGGACACATACAGGACACGAATATTGATGACATGAATGGGGCAGTATGATCAAAATATTACATCACGGAAACTGTATATCATTGTTCAGTCAATTTATGCTAGTTGAAAGTCTCGTCACATCCCGATATCAATCACTAAGTTAAGCGGTCTGAATGAATGAATCACGTTTGCTGATAAACAGACCTCTGCACATCAGTTGAATTCAATATTAATGTGCAAAATGTGCCTAGTTGTGACATCGTTTGGCAACCACAAATAATTAGCTTCCTTTGTGTTGATCCAAACAACACGCCTTCATAAGTTCTTCCTCGTCTTGACTTCTGGTTCATGCTGTGCTCTGTATTTGTGTATTACTCGATGTTCCTTCACATAAATCGCCTGTGCCTACACAAATACACCTAGCACAGTTAGCAGCACTCTGCTCTTATTCATACCCTCATACAGTCCAGCTGTGCATGGCTGTATTCTGACATTGGCTGTGTGACTCTACCTTGTGTCCACTGGGATTGGTTTGGCCAGTGATGTAGTTGGTGAAGACTTCATACACACTCCCTTCGTTCATAAGTTCCTCACCCCACATCTGCAGGAGGGCCTCTTTGGGAGACTTACTCTTCAGGTAGAACAGGTAGTAGTCTGTCAGCTCACCAAAAGCTGGTGACGAGGAGTTACCCCTGACAAGATGGCAAACACGGTCCTTCACTTTTCTCTAACTACCCAAACATAAAACTCAGACTAGAAACATTTAAATGTATGTACCATCTTCCGTTGGGGAAATCATCCCAGTCTTGCGTCCTGTAGATATAGCTTTTGGGTCGGGAAGCCCAGAAGATTGGCCTGACGTCTTCTACCTTACGCTTCGGATGAGCGCTGACGGCCCAGGGCAGAGGTCGCCTAAAGGTAGCAAGATTAATGCAAAGAGGTGACTCTCATGAAGCCTGTCAAAAGCACTTCCAGGCCATATTTTACCCCAAAAATCAAAATAATTTAATATATTTCGCTTAATTATGTCTTTTTTTTAAACGTTAACCTTCTTGGCCTTTATTTATTTATTTTTTTATCATGACATAGTTTTCAGAATAATTAAGCATTTAATATATTAAGTGTTCAAATATTAAATTGAAAAAAAAAATCTATGTATTACATTTCATTTTTACTAAATAAATGAGTATACAAATATTCAGAGCCCTAGAACTCAAAATGTCTCACAATATAGTTATGACTTTTACTTCTTTCTTTTTTTTTTCTATTGATTTATTTTTTGCATTATGATAACGAAAATTTGGGAGAGGGTGCTTAATTGTTGTAAAATAACCAATATCTGCACAGGTGTGATTGCACATTAACACCTACTACCTACAATAAAATGTACAATTAGACTAATAAACTACATTACTTGACCATAAAATAAAAAAAAATAAAAAAAGATTTATTGTAATTATAATTCCACAAAAAAAAAAAAGTATATATATATATATATATATATATATATATATATATATACATTAATGAGGAAAAAAAATTAACTTAAATGATTTTAGCAAATGGCTGCAATATAACAAAGAGTGAAAAATTTAAGGGGGTCTGAATACTTTCCGTACCCACTGTATATTAGTGTCTTATAATATATTGCTGGTGCTGTTATATTAGGGTATTAGGGCCCTATGAAATATATTTTTTTTTCCAAATTACCCATTTTTTAAAAATTCTTTCCATTTTATTCTTTTGGATTCGTTTTTTTTTTTTCATTTGTAACTTTTCTGGATTCTGTTCTAATGGTTAAATACAATTTTAGTAATCAAAAAGCATATCTACTTAACTGAAAGTATGTCGTTTTTTTATTTATTATTAATAGACACTTGTCCATATTGAGATTTGAAAAATGGTACAGCACTACTTTTTGATTTACTCATCCAAAATTTGCCAAATTCCATGTTATACAATAATTCCGTTTTTATGTCAGGATTCCATGATTCTGTCCCGTTCATCATAAAGCCCTATTACATAAAAGCAATACAGAACTTGAGGCCCCGGTTACAGTGATTTAACATGAGCCTTTGTGTCGTGCCTTATAGCCCTTATAACCATGGTAAAATCACTGTAATGCACAGCCTCTTCTTTATTATCCCAGGGCATTAAAGTTACAACTATGTTGCATGTGGGCATGTACTATTCTGTCGCCAATGTGCAGCAGGATGTAGTCAATGGATTTTAGGGATGCACGGGCTGATACTGCGCTCCTGTACTCGTACTCGTAAAAATGCCCCAATACCAAACAGCGTGTGAATAGAGCTGTGTCCAGAAAAAGAAACACTGAAAACAGAACAACAGAGAGTAGAATGGAGTTATTAGAGATTAAGGATGTCTATGAAGTACATGCAAGTAATTAATATAATGTTAAACATTCAATATTCACTGGAAAGTTTGTAGTTCGGTCAGATATGTCAAAAGTAAGTAAAACAATGCACAAGTTACTAAAGCTATTTGACGGTAAGGAGAGCGAGAGAGAGAGAGAGAGAGAGAGAGTGAGAGCGCGCACTTCTGTTGCATGATCTTGATTGCTGTTCGCTCCATTA
>NW_015505506.1:619676-621321 GCF_001515645.1 Sinocyclocheilus grahami
GCGCTAGGCTGTAAGTGTCTCTCTCATTCTGCACCAATACAAACATGTGCGCACTGTGTATGTTTAGCTTGCTTTAAGGCCAAAGTTTTTACTTTGGTTATACTTCGGTTTTTACTCGTACGTGAGGGTCCGTGTACACTGCGCGTGACACAAATTACATCACCAAAATAGTACCCGTGCACTCCTATAATGTATAACGAGTGGTTCCCTGCATTATTATAGTAAAACGTTTTGTGATTACAGTATTGAGCTCTAATGTGCCATTAAAATGAACAGTGAAAGTAACAAAAGCTTATATAATACATTTTAACAGGTATAATTAAGTGTGGAAATAACTGAAGGTAATATCTGTTTGCTAAATGAAGCCAACTTACATGATTCACATTATTATTATTACTACTATTATTTTGTTTCTGTACCCAATATTTAAAAAAAATTACAAATGCTGTGAAAATACCGGTATCGGTATCGGCGAGTACCAAAAATGAAAGTATCGGTATCGGACTCGTTCTGTAAAAAGTGGTATCGGTGCATCCCTAATGGATTTCCTGTTAGAACGAACAGGAGCAGTTTATCACAGAACTGAGTCACTCACCGTGGATCCTCGGCCCATAAGCCCAGCTGTCGGAGCACTTCTATGGTGGCCACCTCTCTGTTGAGCGTGTAGAAGTGCAGGCCTGGGACCTCTCCGCTGGCCAGAAGAACCTTACACATCTCCACCGCCTGCTGGATGCCGTAGCTGCGAATGGCGGCGTCATTATCCTTGATGGGCTCAATCACCTGCATGATCTCCTCGGGCACTTCCAGTTTGGAGAGTTTGACCAGCTGACGCAGTGAGTGATAGCCCTGCGCAAACAACGCAAATTCAAACTATGAAGACTGAACCAAGGAAGAAAATGTTCTAAGAAAGAAAGAAAAGCATACAGGTTTGGGACCATGCTGCATTTATGCCGTGTCCTAATAACTAGATGACAACCCTGATGTTGTATTTTGAGCTGTTCACATCCTCAGACTGCGTTTCTGTGGGAACACTATTAATGCCATATTAAAGGGGTCATGAACTGGCTATTTTATTATTTTATACTGTTGTCCGAGGTCCACTTATGACGCTCGCGTGGTTTTTACATTCAAAAACATCAAAATCAATAAGTAATAGGCTATTTTCTACCCTGGTTTTGAGGCCTGCTGGAGAAACGCTGGTTTTTATGGGCGTGCCGCATTGAAGACTTGGACGTAAACGCCCACTGCTGTGATTGGGTAACAGTTTTGCATCGTAAGCTACCTTTCTGTGTGTCTGTTTGACAAGCTACGTCCTTCATAGTTGGAGCCTTCTGTGACTTTAGACACGTGCACATAATCGGGACATATCAAGCGATCTCTAACAAAGCAATAGTGACACAGTACAAATATATTTTACTCACATAAGTGTGCTGCGCCATTCCTGTCGGATCCAGTATAGATGGTACTATACATTGCATTGCTTTTTAATCTCAGTCTTTCTGCAAATCCAGCGTCGACCTGTGTCTTGTTTACAAAGGAATCCGCAGTGAAATGAAGCGAACAAACGCTCAATGTTTTACTCGCGTGAGCTGAAACTTCATTGAAAATAAAGTTCAACCACGCATTCCTAATATTTGAATCTGAA
>NW_015505506.1:624202-645535 GCF_001515645.1 Sinocyclocheilus grahami
TTACTCACATAAGTGTGCTGCGCCATTCCTGTCGGATCCAGTATAGATGGTACTATACATTGCATTGCTTTTTAATCTCAGTCTTTCTGCAAATCCAGCGTCGACCTGTGTCTTGTTTACAAAGGAATCCGCAGTGAAATGAAGCGAACAAACGCTCAATGTTTTACTCCCGTGAGCTGAAACTTCATTGAAAATAAAGTTCAACCACGCATTCCTAATATTTGAATCTGAAAGAAGGTTATGCAGCAACTGTGTTCTTCCACAACCAGGAACTGCACTATATTTTGCGATCTTTAACGGCATGTGTATCGCTTGGTTGCTCGATCCAGTTTAGCGCCACTTACGATATATCCCTACTATGTCATGTGTGAATAACTGTGTTCTTCCACAACCAGGAACTGCACTATATTTTGCGATCTTTAACGGCATGTGTATCGCTTGGTTGCTCGATCCGGTTTAGCGCCACTTACGATATATCCCTACTATGTCATGTGTGAATCAGTGGGCGGGGCTACAGAATTAGGAGGCGGAGTTTAACCTATCTATTACGTCATAGATAGGCACATTTCAGGATTAGGCGTTCGCTGTCCTGGTGTTAATAAAAGCTTTTATTTCAGTAAGAAATATGTTTTCAGTTCTGAAACTTAAAGGATATTCTTTTAGTACCTCTTTCTCAATTCATGACCCCTTTAAATCTGCATAATTTGAGTAATCAACAGCGAATTCAATAGCAAATTCTTTATTAGTAAATGTATAGTTTATTTAGCGGGACATTAGGTAATTATTAAATTTTGGGCTAGCTACATTATACTTTTTTACATATCTTTCATATATTTTCAGATCATTTTTGTATTATCAAGATATTAACCTCAATCAAATCGAGACATTATTAAACAAAATATTGCAAAATAACAGCTTAAATACAGGGTTGGACCTACTCTGTCTTTAAGCTGTTATTTTGCAATATTTTTGCTATTATTCCTATCTGGTAGGTGATTTGGTTCAAAAAAATTTCATTGAAAGTCTCTTCACATCCCGATAGCAAGCACCAAGTTAAGTGGTGTAAATGTATTCATATGTATTTATATCATCTGTGGAAGGCGTAGGACCATAAAATGTTTGCCAATCATATTTCTCGGTCTGAGGGCTACGATAGGCCATCCTACCTGCCTGTCAAAGTACGTATTTGCAAACCTCTTTCACACATGATACGTCCTTAGCGCGTTCATTACGCTATTGCAGACCGAGCGAGAATGGAAGGCGTTATTATTGTAATATTAATAGCTTTGTACTGTAATGTTTTCTCACCGGTCAATGAGAAATGAGCTAATCTGACAGCGTTGCATTCAATCCTCCACCAGCGCCGTCTCTCATCGTGTCGCTGGTTAGCCTCTGCTCTGCCGGTGCGCGGTCATGCAGAAGGCGTGGCTTTGGAGAGTGATTTGCAAGGAGGGTGGGCTCTTATGCTTTCAAAGCTAGCTTACTATTGTTAGTCTCTCCAAAATCGCCTACCCTATATTTAGCTACATTTTACTCCTGAAGCTGCTGCCATTTTTAGTTTTTCCGCATGACGTTGCAGCAGTTAGATGGTACAGTCCAAGTCTGAGATCTTATGGCTCGTTTCCATTGAGCGGTATGGTTCGGGTACAGTACGGTACGCAATTATTTAAGTTTCCACTGTCAGAAGTTGTGAATGGTACAAAAATAGCGAACCGTACCACTTTTTTGGTACCCTTCCATCGGGGTACCAAGCACAGCAAAGGGTACCAAAAGGGTGGAGCTAAACTAACCGCAGAAGTTGATTGGTTGACTAGAATCGTCACTTTTGCGTGATACGAGGGGATAAAGCATCCTTCACTTGTTCAGCTTTGCTGTCCATGAGTGTTGGGCTTATTTACATCAGAGTGCGCAAACACAAAAAAATATAACCGTGTATTTTATAATTTCACAAAGACAATAGCTGCTTCTCAATATGCGTTCTTGTGGACTTGTGAAACGTCATTGCCCAAAACCCGTGTAATTTTCTAAATATTACTGTTATTGTTTCATGAAATGTAGTTTTAAGAGTTTTTCAGGTGAGAATGTAATTGTTTAAAACTCAAATCTGCGGTTTATTTATAAAGATAGCACCTATTTGAAAATTTGCTATGCTGATTTCGGAGCTACAGGCGATCACCGGGCGCTCAGTGCTCATGTATCCGCCGAGAGCAGCCTCAGCTCAGCTAGTCCTTCCGACATTTGCCGCTGGCCCTGATGTCTCTGTAGTGATTAAACATGAGATACAATTCGTTTTGGGTAGGCTATATTTAACAGCCATTCGTGGTCTCATGAATCTATTATTTGTTCCTAGTCATATCGTTTTGGCTGAGCACAAAGTTATGTTTAACTTTATATATTTAATTTGAACTTTACCATAGTACAGCGCTGACTTTGTAGCATATAGCATATATTTGACTGAACTGTTTGCGTTTGTCTTTTTTTCCTCTTATATAAGCCTCTTATACTTTTATAATGGCTATTATTGTTCATTAAAACTGACATTTAACAAAAAGAGGCAGAGGTACTACTAGCAGTGAAAACGCAAGCCTGATCAGGGTTACCCGTACTGAATCGTACTGTACTGTACTGTACCGTACCGCTCAGTGGAAACGAGCCATTAGGGTCTCATAAATACAAGTAGTAATTATGAGTTGTTCAAGGATGTGAACGCTTCTTCCATTCAGTAATTTCACCGTGGCGTGAACGCACCTCAACATACAAATAAATAAAATGACAGAATTTTAATATACGCATGAACTACAGTATCCCTTTAGGAGTGAAAAGTGCTAAGTGAAGTACTTTAACCCTTGTGCTGTATTTAAAAAATGAATAATTTTCAGGTAAAAGAAAATTCTCTCCAGGTCAAAATGACCGAAACACAACATTTGGGTTGAAAACTATGGGGCTGGCTTATAGATAACAAGTAGTTTGTATTAGATAACCAGTAGTACTATCTAATAACACTAAAATTGTACTACTTTTAATTGTACTAAAATGTAGTGCAATAAATTCATTCATCACACCATTGCATAAATGCCAAGACAATCCCTTAAAGTGGCCCTTAATTGGTCTTTTGGAATGACATGGCATCGTATGACAATTTATGCAGCAGTGTTTGGTTGACGAGATAACTGGATGTTATCACTGAGGTGCTGTGATTGGTCAGATTGTGGTGATGTACCTGGATGGGGAAGATTCCCGGGAGAATGGGGCAAGTGATGCCAATGGCCCGGCAGTCTTTGACGAATCTGAGGAAGGTCTCTGCCCTGAAAAAGAGCTGGGTGACGATGAAGTGTGCACCAGCATCCACCTTCTCCTTCAGGTGCCTGAGGTCATTGTCATAGCTCTCTGCCTCTGGGTGGCCCGTCGGGTAACCTATCATTACATTTGTAACGGCTATGTGTTTTTTTGTCAACTTAATCATCCACCAGGTAATGGCAACAGTGATATTTAGCTTAGCAAACACCATTAACTGCTTGTCTTTCTAATGCTCACCTGCAACACAGATATCAAAGTAGTCATCGAATTCACAGCGAATGTGCTTGACCAGATCTGTAGCATAGTTGAAGCCACCATCTTCCTCCACCCAATCTTCCCCAATAGGATCTGCAGAAAAAAGGACAATTTGGATCAAATCAGATGCGCTCATGATGCAGGACTGTTCCAAAAGCTGTAGATCCATGATGGCAGATGAACTTGAGAAATGCTGATTATAAAAAATTAATTTAGTATTAGTTCAAACATAGTTTAAAGTACAATCTACTTAAAAATTGACTATTTTACCAAATATTTTACATGTAGCAACTGTTGCTGCCATTCACGAGTGTTATGAGGATCCATGACTATTAGGATGCCGCCTTAGAAGGGTTTGAAATCGAGCTTATTTGTTTTTGGAAAATGTGTGGTTTGGACCAAAGTAACAGATTTCTGATCAGTCACCGTTCATACCTCCTCTCAGGGCCATGATATTCTTTAGGCCGAGCCGCTTGGCTTTATTTAAATGGGCTGTTATTTTCTCTTTCGTCTGATTGCAGCATGTCAAATGCAGGACGCTCTCCAGGCCGCAGTAATTGACCGCTGTGCTTGCTATCATCATGGAGGACGTTTCTTTATCTGAGCCCGGATCTCCAGCCGGATGCCAAGTGACGTCGATGAAGAGCGGACCTCCAGAACCCATCCGGTCAAATCTAACACACAAAGAACAAAAAGACCATTCATTCTAAAAACAAACACCCTTCTTTTTTGCATAACGGTAATGAGAATTTATCTTTTACCAAGGCAAAATAAATATATAGGGGTTGGGCAAAATAATGTGAACACCTGGGAAATAGGCAGTGTTACTTTTTTATAAGGTATTTTACCACCATTTTCCTTTAATTCAGCTTCCAGCCTCCTTAGAATAGATTTAAACAACTTTTAAAGGTAGAGTAGGGGATTTCAGAGAGACTAGCAATAGCAAGCTGGCTTTGAAAGCATAAGATCCCACCCTCTCTGCAAATCACTCTCCAAAGCCACGCCTCCTGCAAAACACATGACCGCGCACCGGCAGAGGCTAACCAGCGACATGATGAGAGACGGCGCTGGTGGAGGATTGAATTCAACGCTGTCAGATTAGCTCATGTCTCATTCAACGGTGAGAAAACATTTCAGTACAAAGCTCTTAACATTACAATAATAACACCTTCCATTCTCGTTCGGTCTGCAATAGAGTAATAAAACGTGCTGGTGACGGATCAACATGGTGTCAGAAGTTTGCAGGTAGGACGGCCCATCGCAATCCTTGGATGTGATTGGACGAACATTTTATGGTCGTACCCCTTCCACAGACGATATAAATACATATAAATACATTTTGACCACTTAACTTAGTGATTGCTATCGGGATGTGAAGAGACTTTCAACCATCTTAACAAAAAATGCATTTAAACCAAATCACCCACCCTGCCTTTAAATAGTCTCCAGTAGGGTTGGGTGATGTCTACCAAATTGGCATCGGACGATGTCTACAGAGAAACATCGTGATGGATGTTGACATCGGGTGGGGGGTGCACGAAGCATGAAACAAATAAATAACGTGTTATATGGAGCCACTAAAAGGTTAGCCGCTTGCTAGCGGTAGCCTGTTGCATTACAGTACATGAAAGTTCCCTTACCACATACACAGAGTAAAGAGAAATGTCTGATAGGAGGATGGCGAATGATTTGCAGATCCTGAGCACCAATGACAAACATCTAATCTTGTCAAATGTGTGGTAGGTACTGCCGCTCCATAGTATAGAGTCCTTGTGATCGCTAATCTCAAACGTGAAAGTGAAAGTAAAATGAGAGCGCACAATCGAAAGCGGTTTCCCGATGCCCGCAATTTATATACAGTCGTCTATTCTTACCCAATGATATAATTGCGAGAAAAAGTATTGAAATATTTTTTTTATCCTCCCATCTCGTAGGCTATTTATTCCCTTTAGGGTTTCCGTAGTACACTTCAGCTTGACATCGTGATGTCTGTCAGCCATCGTCCATCGGCCCAACCCTAATCTCCAGTTGAATGTTTTCTATCAGAACATCTGCCAGGTTCTTTAGAGATGTTGGTGGATCGGCTTCTTTCCAAAACTAGCCACAGTGGTTTAGATAAGTCAGTGATTTATCTGGCCAGGGCAGATGTTGGTCAAAGTGTTAGCAAAACAGCTCTTTCATGGATGTCAGGTTTGTGAAATTCTCTGTGGTTGGTTTTTGAGGAAATGAGTGTCATGGGGGTTAATGTTTGCATGGACACAATCATTCCTAGTGCCCGACAGACCCTATCTTTCACTTTGGTTTTAGTTTAGTTCCAACCTGCTCCAAAACCATACCTGTAACCAAGGACTTGATTAGCTGGATCTGGTGCATTTAATTAAGGTTGAAGCTAAACTTGCCAGGGCTGTGAGCCTCCAGGAACACAACTGTTTTTCTTTTTGTTTTGAATACTGTAACCGATGCAAATTATATGAAGGCTTTAAGATGCAAAAACCTTTTTTCTTTGAAATGAGCATTTTTTTCAGGCTCCTATTTTTTTTTTTTTTTCATAGGAGCCTGATAAAATAAGCAAATTTGAAAGAAAAAATCTCAGACTTTTGACAGACTTTTTTGCATATTAAGTATTCATATTAAACCCTGGGTGTTCACATAATCTTGTTCAACCCATATATAATATATGTAATCCCTTGGTGAATCTTGGGTGAATATATATATATATATATTATTTATAATTCATTTTTGCTTTCCTACCTAGAGATGAGATTGACGGCTCCAGACGCTGTGCGAGGTGGGAAGAACTCCAGGGAGAACCAGTGGTCCCCGGACTCAATCCGCCGCTTCATCTTGTCCCGCAGCCGGTCGGTGCGGTCGGTGTCCAGTACCGGGGTCGAGCACCTGGAGCTCTCTTTGGAGCTCTCTCCACTGTTACTGACCCCGCTAGAGTCGCTCTTAGAGGACTGCCAACCTACATCCGCTCTTTGGTTCACCATGTTTCCTGAGCCCAGGGGAAATGCAAACCACCCCACAAACCTTTTCACAACATGATCCCATCAAGCTAGGTTTTCTTTTTTAATGTCTCCAAACTCTATAGACATTAATGACACTGCCTATGTAGTTTACCACTTATTCAATATTGCACAGTATGCCTATATTTAGCTATTTTTTTTAAATGTAGTAAGTAAAATGGTATTCACGATTTTATAAAAAAAATTGTTTCAACAGTATTATTCATAATTTATCTCATAAGTGTACCGAATCCAGCTATAATCCTGCATATAAAAACTGTTATTTTGCATTTTCAGTTCAATTTGATGAAAAAATTGCAGACGTAATGACTTCCAAACAATTTGTCTGTGTGGAAACGCAAAGTCAGTCCCACTGCAATGTATCCAGAGTACAGTATGCTCTCATCCTGTTCACATGACATTTGAATCTATAAATCGTGTACAAATATGATTTCAGTAACATATGTGATTGAAGATATTAGATGATTAATATATTTTTAGTAAACAGCATTTAACACATTATCATTATAATGTTCCACTTACATTTTTAATTTAAAGTTTACTACTTGAACATTTATTACTGACAGCTAAAATAATCAGTACTAATTGTCTCTTAACCACAATCACTCTAACGTTGCTGCATCAAAGTCAATATAACAATCAAATTTGATAATGACACTCTTATGGTATATGCACGTGTTATACCAAAATATTTAGTATTTTAGTATTAGTTTATTAATTCATCCCGATCTCGCACGTCTCATAAAAGTAAATAGTTAGTAATACATGCAAATGTTAAAAAAGCATAATAGAGTAACTTATAAAGCGCTCTATGAATAACATGCATTATTCTGATTGATCATTCATGACCATCCTATTTTTGCATGAAGACTTATGAGTCCATAACGCGCATACTTTACATATAAGGATGTTGCTTTTGAAAGACACTATTTTTTAACAGACAATCAATGCAAGCAGCAAACGGATTTATATGACATGATAACTCGCATTAGGATTAATGTGTGCATCTTTTGATGCTCGACCGGGACATGCGGTTCCGCGTGACAGCACCGGCCCCTTTAATTAGCCCAAACGAAACCGAAACACTCATGCAGACCCAGTAATAGTATTTACAAAACGCCTTTCCTCCATTACCTTCAACCTTTTCCCAATCCTCCAGGAGTTATGAGAGGAGAGTGCAGTCCCAGGGCGGCGCTGTACCCGAGCTCTTGCTAAACAGCGCGTGCGGACAGCATGGACGACAAAGAGGCTGGCGTGTGATCGACAGACCACGCCCCCTTCGTGCAGGGCACGCCCACTCTCTACCATACGACCTTCCCATTGGATGCAGGGTCTGTCATCGCTTATGATGTAAACACACCACATGCACTCATTAATAATTAAATAAGCTACACGCGCAGATACGCGCACGTCCACACAGAAAAAAAGAAAAGTTAATAGATTTATCCTAACTCTTCTCTGTCATTTGAAGTCTTTTGTTTAATTTCACATGATATATTTGTAATACACAACGCATCCACACTCCCAACCCCCACAAATGCATGGCCCACAGCTCTATGGCCCACTGTGGACACATGATTATGAAATAAAAAGTCGAAATTCTGACATAAAAAGTCGAAATTAAGAGATACTAAGTCGTAATCATGAGATGGCATGCCAACTAATGACTTAGTGTCTCATGTTTTTGACCTTTCGTGTCATAATTATAATTTATGTCATAATTTCGACCCTTTATCTCGTTATGTTGACTTTTTTGTCATAATGATAATTTACTAAAGCATTGGTTTTTCGTATGTGGCGGTCGGAAAAGGGCTTCTTCCATCACTGATCTATATATTATATATTATGATCTATATATTATAGCTGTGGGGCATGTTCAAGCTCAAACCGGTGTGCACCGTTTTGCTACGGTTTCCGGTTTGACCGACATGTTTCCTGGAAACGGTGTGCAACGGTTTGAGATGCGTTTTCTCTTGTTTGCTGGGTGTGTCAAACATGTCAGCCCAATCAGCAGCAACATGTATATAAACCATGCGGTATTAAAGAGACAGCTAGCACAATGTAATTAACATCCAAATAAATTCACAAGAGCAAGTATATTGTTTACACGTTTATTTACATTAAAGGCAAAATAACTGAAATAATAAGAGCACAAGTATAGATCTGGAACTTCTTTAAGTCTGTCTAAATATCATTTAGTAATTGTAATGCCGTCTGGTCCATATCCTTTCCTTAGTAAGGTGTGCTAAATACTGATTAATGTAACATAAAAATACTATACTATATTTATATATTTTGCTATTGTATTGTGGAGTGACACTTTCATAAACTGTTTTATACCCCTCTGATTATATAATGGTAAATATTACAATATCATAGCACAACAACAGTGATCAGCAATAATGATAAGCCGAATACTCACAATAAAAATAATAAGGTCATAGATCATAACACAGTCTCGGAGGTAAGAAGTGGATTATCCTTCACCTGAAATGTTTGTCTTTTCATCCTGAAATGCGAGGCAAATGTTGGATCACAATAATTAGGAACCACAGTTTGCACAAATCCCTTCACTCGATTGGGATGTTCTCTTTTATTCTGGAGGTCAAGGGCAATGACTGTACCATCGAGCGTATTTTGCAGTATTAAACACGTATTTATACCGATTTCATCAGGCTCCGCAAATTCTTCAGAAAGAACACAAAGAATGGCTTTCTCAGCTGCCATAGTTGCAACTCTTGCGTCATCGGGTGTTCAACGCACCACCGTTTCCGTTTAAAAAACGTTTTGCACCGTTTTTGTCGGGGCTGAACGCAGCCCAGTAGTCAGTGGTCTATATGTTAAAGATCAGTAGTCTATAGAGAGCTGGGTAGTAACTGATTACATGTAATCTGGATTCCAAAAACTAAGTAGGCTCCTCCTAATTACATAAAATTACATTTTAAAATACTCGTAATCAGACTACAGTTACTTTTTTATTGATTACATGATTACAAATTATTCACACAATTGCAGTAAATTATTCATAAATGATTGATTCTCCCTAATTCTTCTTCTTCTCTCTCTCTCTCTCTCTTTTAAAATGTTCCCTTCTAAAAAAAGGTCTACTTTGTGTCATATCATTCAGCTTTGAATATTCACAGTATAGAATGGCCGTGTAAATGCCATGCGAATTAATTTGCAATCCATGCTTGAATTTGGGGACAACGCACCTCTCAGTCAATTATACCATGATGAATAATTACGCAAGTTACTAAACAGACAAACATATCTAAAACTCTGAAGACTTTGTCCATGTCATTGCTGTTTTCATGTTTATTAATTTTTGTTCATGTGATGCAGAGATTCCCAAACTTGGCAGTCAAATCCCCTTGACCTAAAATATTTACTTCAAGTCCCCCTGAGATTGAAAGTTAATATTTCAACTTATTTCAACAATATTTCAATAGTTAATAAAAGTTTAATATCAGTGAAGCGCGGTTCTGCGATCGGCAGTAAACCGTCGACAGAAGCTGCGATTGTCGTGCGTACCTTTCAGGCAAGCGCGGTTCTGCGATCGGCAGTAAACCTTCGACAGAAGCTGCGATTGTCGTGCGTACCTTTCAGGCAAGCGCGGTTCTGCGATCGGCAGTAAACCTTCGACAGAAGCTGCGATTGTCGTGCGTACCTTTCAGGCAAGCGCGGTTCTGCGATCGGCAGTAAACCTTCGACAGAAGCTGCGATTGTCGTGCGTACCTTTCAGGCAAGCGCGGTTCTGCGATCGGCAGTAAACCTTCGACAGAAGCTGCGATTGTCGTGCGTACCTTTCAGGCAAGCGCGCAGTAAATCTTCGACAGAAGCTGCGATTGTCGTGCGTATCTTTCAGTGAAGCGCGAAATCTTGGACAGAAGCTGCGATTGTCGTGCGTACCTTTCAGTGAAGCGCGGTTCTGTGATCGGCAGTAAATCTCCATCCAAAGGCCAGAGGGCGCTCTCGCGCTGAAACTCCAAATACGCCTTGCAGAAGAAACCCAGGAAATCCCTACTATTACTACACATAGTAGTTCACTCACAAGCTACGCAAAAAAATCGCGCGATTCTGAAATCGAAGAAATCGTTCACGATAATGACAGCTGTTTGCGTAGCTTCTCAGTGAACTACGGCTCTGTGAAGTAAATGCTGCTCCATCTGAAAGCACGTGAAAATACCACATTTAATAACATGTTTTTACTCTGAACTCACTTCATAACGTCCATCGAGTGTTTGAAATAAATCCTTCTGTGAGATGATGTGGCTTCTTACACAGAATAAGGCACGCAACATATTTCATAGTATTTAAGCAGTGATAAAGGCATTGCATTATAAATATACTTTATTTTAATGAAAATCATAATAATAATAACTCCGTATATTGCCGTAGTCGTGTGTTTATTAGTCACATTGAATCAATGAACGGGAACCATGTGTACACAAAAATATAACCTAATAAGTTACAAATAAGGCGTATCATTACCCATTTTACTCTTAGTCATTTAATAATTTAATACATTTCATAATTTAAAAGTTTAGTTCAGAAGTATCGAATCGGTATCGATATCTACGATACTGCCTTGAAAAATATCGGTATCGTATCGAAAACAAAATAAGTGGTATCGCCTAGTAGTAAACGCTGCTCCATCTGAAAGCACGTGATGAAGATTTACTGCTGATCACAGAACCGGCTTTACTGACAAAATGCGCATGACAATCTCATTCGATTAATCGTGCAGCCCTATCTCAAAGCAATCCCGAAGTAGTCAGAATACATTACCTAAAATTAGTAACCTAAATTACATTACTGATTGCAATTTTCGTCATGTAATTTGTAATCAGTAACAGACTACAATTTATAAGTAATCATCCCAGCACTGTCTAAATATTATAGATAAGTGGATTGCGTAAATACTGACGCATACAGATTTTGCGTTAAAACTGCGCATCTGTGCGCGCTTGAGTCCCTCGTGTCTGCGTTAAAGCTGCGCATCTGGTGCGCGCTTGAATGCTTCCGCTGGCCTGAGCGCTGGTCATGTGATCAGCTGCGCTCTCGCGGTGTGCGCTGAAGACGATGGCGGGCTGCGGAGGCGGGTTGTGTTGTCAGGGCTGCTGCAGCGAAGGCGACACAAGAACACCAGAGGAGCTGGTATACAATGTTTTATGTGTGTTATGTGTTTCCTAACGCGAAACGCCTTGTTGAATGAAACGTGAGTTCATTCTGACGCTGTAAACTATGCTTGTCCGTCTGTTGTTCTCCACCCAAATTCCCGGTAACGTTAAACAGCCTGATGTGCGTCTAGTGTTCGTTAACGACGAGGCTAGCGACCAAACCCGTCGGTCTAACGGTTTCTGAATCTAGTCTGGTCTTTGTCTAGACGATATTGTTGCTCATTTTTGGCCAGTGCAGCAGTTTTGGGCAATATGTCGTTAGGGCGTCTTGTAATTTGGGCATTATATCATTATATCACCAAATCCTTATCATCGTCTCGTCAGGTTATATGAGACACCCTGTATTTCTTGATACAATGATGATTAACCTGATTTAATATCGTTAATGTGTTCTTTATCAGTGTAAAGTCATGCTAATATTGTTGACCGATCTTTTGAATCGAGCACTAATCTAGGTATGATAAAGTGAAGTGTCAGAAGTGTGCTCAGAAACAGTCACCCCATTGTTTCGAGGCGACACAGGCCATCTGTTCATTTTGAGGACTGAGATCCTGATATTATTGCTGCTGCCTTTTGCTTGTTAGACAATACTGGGTGAAACCAGAGAAGACGAGGATGAAATATTGCCGAGAAAAGACTATGAGGTCAGTGAGTAATGGACGGGAGACTTGAAACATGATCGTTTGTCGGATATGTTGGGAAAAAAAAATATATGAATATATATTCATATTTGGCATTTCAGAGTTTGGATTATGACCGATGCATAAATGAGCCATTCCTGGAGGTTTTGGAGGGGTTGGATAATAAGGTAAAACGTGTGATGTGATGTCTTCATTTATCATATTCATATGATCTCAAGTCCCTGTTTGCCAAGTGTATTATCTCATTTCTTTTACAGAAAGCCAGAAAGTATGAAGCGATAAAGTGGATTTTGGTTTTTGCGATCGGAGTGTCAACAGGACTGGTGAGCTTTGGGGTGGTTTATGCATCCGAAGTCGTTTTGAAAAAGGGTCATGGCACCAATACAATGGTGCATGATGTTTTTATACCATACACTCTAAGAAATGCTGGGTTAAATACAACCCAGTGCTGGGTAAACTAGGGACAAACCCAGCAATTGGGCTGTTTTGACCCAGCGGTTGTGTTAAATGTTTACCCCAACCTTCTGGGTAGTAACCCAACCACTGGGTCAAAACAGCCCAACCGCTGGGTTTGTCCCTATTTTACCCAGCACTGGGTTGTTTTTAACCCAGCCTTTTTTAGAGTGTACTGGAGAATGAGATTTATAGCAAATTATAGATATTATATGTCACTGGGATATAATAAAAGAACGATATGAGAAACAAGAACTAATGGCGCGATTATGAGAAAGTCTGCAATAGGGCTGCACGATAAATCGCATGCGATATTTAACGCGCAAATATGAACGTGGTTTTGCGCAGCTCGTCAGTGAACAACGGCTCTGTGTAGTTAATGCTGCTCAATGTGTTTACCGCTGATTACAGAACCGTCTTTCTGACAAGATGCGCGTTAAATATCGCATGCGATTTGTCGTGCAGCCCTAGTCTGCAATAAATTGATCAGTTTAGTTTATACTCTCTGAAGTCACTTATATCAAGTCTCAGAGCCTGGCAGTTATGATGGAAAAATGTTGTGGCCACAATATTAGCATTATTTGGTGTTATGTAGTGTTTACAGTTAGTACATACAAATGCCTACACATATATTTAAACTTTATTTTTTAAATTAGTGCTGGCAAACGATTAATCGCATCCAAAATAACCGTTTTTGTTTACATAATATATGTGTGTTCTGTGTATATTTATTATGTATATATAAATACACACACACATGCATGTATATATTTTGAAAATATTTACATGTATATAGTAATATTCATATAATTGATACCATATATTAAATATATAAACGTAACATATTTTTCTTAAATATATACATGTGTGTATTTATAATAAATATACACAGTACACAAACATATATTATGTAAACAAACTTTTATTTTGGATGCGATTGATCGCGATTAATCGTTTGACAGCACTATTTTAAATATATTTAAAATTCAAACGTACTTCATCCCCCCCCAAATTAATTAATTAGTATTAAATTACATAAATATCATTATAGAAAATTAAGCCTGTTTTGGAACATTAAGATTAAAAAAAATATATATATTTTTTTTATTTTTTATTTTGGAGGTCAAATACTGGTCATTAGTTGATGAGTTTCACCTCCCTACTATTTCCGTGGTCCAGTGAAATGGTGATATTTTTGGTTTCTTTTCTTTTTCAGACTGGCCTGTTTGTTGATTTCTTCGTGCGGCTCTTCACTCAGCTAAAGTTCAGCTTGGTTGGACAATGTATCTTTTCTGCTCAGTGCTTGCGTTGTGTTTTGGTTTGTGTAATGCTGCACTATTTGCTGAGTGGAGTCCTTGACGTGCATCAGCTGTGGAGGAATGCAGTGAGAATGGCTGTCTAGCTCTCTCCTTACTGGAGCTGCTGGCTCTCAATGTGATGTTCATATTCATCTCCAGCGTTCTGGTGCTCGTTGAGGTAGACAAGATGCGCGTTAAATATCGCATGCGATTTGTCGTGCAGCCCTAGTCTGCAATAAATTGATCAGTTTAGTTTATACTCTCTGAAGTCACTTATATCAAGTCTCAGAGCCTGGCAGTTATGATGGAAAAATGTTGTGGCCACAATATTAGCATTATTTGGTGTTATGTAGTGTTTACAGTTAGTACATACAAATGCCTACACATATATTTAAACTTTATTTTTTAAATTAGTGCTGGCAAACGATTAATCGCATCCAAAATAACCGTTTTTGTTTACATAATATATGTGTGTTCTGTGTATATTTATTATGTATATATAAATACACACACACATGCATGTATATATTTTGAAAATATTTACATGTATATAGTAATATTCATATAATTGATACCATATATTAAATATATAAACGTAACATATTTTTCTTAAATATATACATGCATGTGTGTATTTATAATAAATATACACAGTACACAAACATATATTATGTAAACAAACTTTTATTTTGGATGCGATTGATCGCGATTAATCGTTTGACAGCACTATTTTAAATATATTTAAAATTCAAACGTACTTCATCCCCCCCCAAATTAATTAATTAATTAGTATTAAATTACATAAATATCATTATAGAAAATTAAGCCTGTTTTGGAACATTAAGATTAAAAAAAATATATATATTTTTTTTATTTTTTATTTTGGAGGTCAAATACTGGTCATTAGTTGATGAGTTTCACCTCCCTACTATTTCCGTGGTCCAGTGAAATGGTGATATTTTTGGTTTCTTTTCTTTTTCAGACTGGCCTGTTTGTTGATTTCTTCGTGCGGCTCTTCACTCAGCTAAAGTTCAGCTTGGTTGGACAATGTATCTTTTCTGCTCAGTGCTTGCGTTGTGTTTTGGTTTGTGTAATGCTGCACTATTTGCTGAGTGGAGTCCTTGACGTGCATCAGCTGTGGAGGAATGCAGTGAGAATGGCTGTCTAGCTCTCTCCTTACTGGAGCTGCTGGCTCTCAATGTGATGTTCATATTCATCTCCAGCGTTCTGGTGCTCGTTGAGGTAACAACTTCTCAGGCTGATATGTTAAAAGTCATTACACGGCACACCAGAGACTAGCACCTTACATTAAACTCCAGAAAAAACGCTCATTGATTTTGAATATTTCACTGATTTACATTTACATTACTGCATTTAGCAGAAGCTTTTATCTTAAGAGACTTACAAAATGGGAACAAAGCAAATCATCAAAGAGCCAACATTCATTGTAATACACGTTGCCAGATTTATTAGACTGCTAGATTTTTTATCTATTGCTAAAAGTAAATTTAAAGTGTATTTTATAGAAAGTTATGTGCAATACTTTGTTTTATAATTGTTTTTATTAATTAATTTGTTTATTTATTTGTATTGTGTTCTACTATATTTCTAATGTATAATATTTGCCATGAAATAGCCTGTGAAGCTGATATGGCAATAAACTTAAATTAAACTGAAACTTTTTTTCTATTGCTATATATTGAATATCATTCCAAGACGAGACATAATTTGAATCAAGAAGGGCTGACTTTAGTGTGGAATAATTAATATATATATATATATTTTTTAAGAAGTCTCCTATGCTCAGAATAGCTGCTGAAAATTCAGCTTTGCCACCACAGGAATAAATTAAATATTTTAAAATAGAAAGCAGTTATTTTAATTTGTAGTTATATTTCACAGTGTTACTCTTTTTTTTTTTTTTTTTTACTGCACTTTTGAACATATAAGTGCAGCCTTTGGTGAGCATAAGAGAGTGGGAAAAAAACATTAAAATGGTCATATGATGTTGCTAAAAAGAACATTATTTTGTGTATTTGGTGTAATGAAATGTGTTTATGCGGTTTAAGGTTCAAAAACCACATTATTTTCCACTTACTGTACATTATTGTTTCTCCTCTATGCCCCGCCTTTCTGAAACGCGTCGATTTCTACAAAGCTCATCGGTCTGAAAAGCGAGGTGTGCTCTGATTGGCCAGCTATCCAGTGTGTTGTGATTGGCCGAATACCTCAAGCGTGAGATGGAAATGTTACACCCCTCACCATATTGTGATGCCGTGTCCCGGCGCGACGAGACAAAAACATTAAAACCCATTATAAACTAAGCATTTGTTGCATCCAGTGGAGACATAATTATGGATTAAAATGACTTATACTGTCTTTTTATGCGTTGCGTTGCATCGCGCCGCGTAAACATAAAACCATGTCTGCATTTGTGATCGGAGAAATGACAAACAACAAGCACTACTCTACACTGCCCAAAACTCGCGTTTGAATCGTCAGTGGCAAATCCTTTAAATATGAAACGTATTTACAGTCTGTGTCCACGGTGAAAGGCGTCCACGGTGAAAGCCGATCCGGCGATCCACAGCGCGAAGTTGATGTATTCCCTCAGCGACCAGCACGGATCAGCTCTAGGCATGATGAAGCAGATATCATCCGCTTTTGGAAGACCAAACAAAGTTTCGCTTTCACAACGAAACACACAGCACCTTCACAACATGGCTGCGGCGGCGCCAGCAACAATACTACAGCGAGAATAAAAGTTACACCTTCTATCTTTGCGTGAACATTTGGGCGGCATTATGCAAATCTTCCCACATAGTGATGTAGACATGTGGGGGCGTGTTAGAACGAGCCGTTTTAGGTAGGCGTGGTTGACTCTTAACTTTTATAAAGAATATCTCTTTGGATTTGAGACGTTAGTCTTTGCAACTTTACAGATCTTCTTTATGCACCAAGAGTTTGTAACACTCCAAAGAGAAAGGAAAAATTGTCAAAAAAATCATATGACCCTTTAAAAAAAAAAATCTTAATTGTGTCAGGCTTTTAACTGCCAGTGCATATCAAATTAAAAGGTAAAAAAAATATATATATATCAACACTGTATTTAATACTATAAGAATATTAAATCAGTGTAAGTTAAGTCTCTCATGCAATTTAATATTTTAATAATAATGATGTTTTTGTGTGGGGAGAGTATATAATCAGTCTGTTTCTCCTGTGTAATAGCCTGTTGCAGCTGGGTCTGGTATCCCAGAAATTAAAAGTTACCTGAACGGAGTAAAGATTCCAGGCATTGTGCGGCTGCGGACCTTCATATGTAAGGTCACAGGAGTCCTGTTCGCTGTTGCTGGAGGTAATGATGAGGGAAACAGTCTGTATCAGCACAGACAAAGATTAGAATACACTCTGGCTCTGTGCTGTATTAGAATATTAATGGTGATGGCCACTTTTTGATTCAGATTTTTAAGTAACGTGTGTAAACTGGCCTTATTCTGGTAACGTCAATTAATTAAATGCAACCAGATTACAGTGAAATGCCTTTTAGAAGTTGTTGTAGGCTGATTCAGTGTTGTTTTTGTTTCAGGATTGTTTGTGGGTAAAGAGGGACCAATGATTCACAGTGGAGCGATACTAGGAGCAGGGCTTCCTCAGGTACTCCTCCATATGCTCATGTGTTCAACTTGAACGTAGTAATTTACAAAGTACTGATTTGACTAATCTTTAACAGTTCTGCTATTTAAAATTGTTGAGGTTGACAGTACTTCTGATGGTTGATGATTTTGTGTTCTGAATGTACCCAGGTGTTTTGTTTATGCGTCATATTTCTTGTCACAGTCATACACTGTAAACAAATGACCGTGAAATTAACGGCAATAGACTGTAAAAATGCTACAATAAAAAACCTGTTAAATGGTTAATGGTAAGTTCCCCTACTATATACGGTGAAAAACTGTATAGGACATGTAATTTTATGGTAGTATACCATTTTTGGAAGTGGAAAAAGATCATGTCATTTACAGTGAATAACCGTAAATTGCCAGAATTCCCTGCGTTACATTTCAAATTTGATGTTTTTTTTGTTGTTGAAATAACTGTTTCTTCTTAGTTTTTTCTTATCAGTTGTGTACATTAGGGTTGTATGTTACATCTAATGTTGTTCAATTAATGTTTATTGCATTATTTCTGTTTCGTGTGTTACCCTGATGGTGTTTAGTGTTTGTGTGAATAACACTGTGCACCTTCTATATGTGTTAATATTTAAAAGCTGCTTGTGATAGGCTTTGGTTCATCATGTGATTTTCCCATCACCACCTGCTTTTGGTGCAGTGTTTACAAAGGTATAAAACAGATTTCAGTACTTCAGTGGGTTGGTATATTAACATTATATCAGTTAATGAAATTACGGTATTTAACTGTAAATTTAAGTTAAAACCTTAAATGCTGCTACTGTATTTTTTTTTCTGGTCTAATGAACGCATGCTTGTCTGTCTGATTAGTTTCAGAGTATCACCTTCAAGAAGATCCGCTTTCACTTTCCCTATTTCCGTAGTGACAGGTGAGCACTACATCACAGCAACCACTAAATCATTCATTACATTGCACAAAATGAATGTGAAGCATTAGTGACATTCAAACTAAGGCTGGGCGGTATGACGGTGTGTATATGTGTATATATATATATATATATATATATATATATATATATATATATATATATATATATATATATATATATATATATATCGTTACCGCGGAATAAAGTGTGAATTGTTAGAGATTTTGCTATATCGTGTATTCTGCGGTATGAAAGCTCCTCTCTCTACAGCATGCGATCACGAAAAACAGATCTCTTTCATGTTGTATTGTGCTTGAATGGTCAAATACGCACACAGTATTCGCATAAACAGTCAATTATGTGTTAAATAAACGTAAACAGTTGGGTGTCAGTATATTGGATTCTTGCAGTCTGTCTTAAAGGGACAGCAGCCTTTTTTACCTGCTGCTGTCTGTCATTATTAATGTTAATGTCAATCACTCACTGCACTTGACTGAATCACTGGATTTTTAATAATAATCAGTTCATGTTTGATTGATACAGTGAAGACACTATGCAGTGTTTTATTTATACACTTTATTCAATTTCTGTAATATTTCTTACTACACGTTAAATAAACCTAGCCTACTGTAGCTGAATAATTAAAAGTTTATTTCATATTTATTTGTTCTATTGCGTTTGTAATTTGCTTCTTCGTCTTATTTTTAATAACAAAAATTTGTATTACTAAAAAAGCTATATTGTTATCGTGAAATAAAATGTATCATACCGTGAAATAAGATGTATTGTGATCTATTCCCTTATGGACAAAAAAAGGGGGAAAACATGCAGGATAAATATTTTATCCATTTATAATTGATTGGACCAAAAATGGAAAATCCAAATGTTTAAACAGATTAGTTATGCGTGATCCAGTAGCACATGTAGCTTAGGTGAAGTCAGGTCAAGATTAGGGATGCACGATACTACTTTTTCCAGTACCCGCCCGATACGATACTTTTATTTTTGGTACTTGCCGATACCAATATTTTCATTGCATTTGTAAATTTTTTTTAAATATTGGGTACAGAAACCAAAAGAGTATGTATAATGTTTGTTGGTTAACTTCATTTATCAAATAGATAGTCAAACCATAATTTATTCAGACACCTTCAACATTTCTCACATTATCGCAGTTTATTCACTATAGTTTAGAAAATGGTAATAACATATGACAAGAACTGAGTTAAACTGTGTCAGAACAAATTCAGCTTGATAATGTCAGATATATACCGATACTGGTATCTTGCATCCCTAGTCAAGATATTACATTTTAATACAATTTTATGAAGAAACATTTTTCTTTAGAGAATTGTTGTATATTATTCTACTTATTATAATTGAGTAATAATTTTATGAAAAATATATATTAAAACATCTGCAGTGATACCAGGAATATGTATTAATCAAGTTAATAGGGTCAGTTTTGATTTATGTTCAGGGACAAGAGGGATTTCGTGTCAGCGGGTGCAGCGGCTGGAGTTGCGGCTGCCTTTGGGGCACCTATAGGGGGCACCCTCTTCAGTCTGGAGGAGGGGTCGTCCTTCTGGAACCAGGCTCTCACATGGAAAGTGGTATGTGAATATACAGTTTGGTCATGTATTTTGGGGTTTAGTTTAGTTTAGTTTATAATTATCTCTCTCTGTCTCTCTTCTGTCTTAAAGTTGTTCTGCTCCATGTCTGCCACTTTTACACTCAACTTCTTTCGTTCTGGGATCAACTTCAATAAATGGGGATCATTCCAGCTGCCTGGCCTGCTCAACTTTGGAGAGTTTAAGGTAAAAAAGCTTCAGAAAATAACATTAAAGCCCCTTAATTATATGCATTCACATTGTGTTGTAGGGGTGTAACAGAGCATGTATTCGTCCCGAACCGTCACCGTTCATGCAGTCAGACGGCGAATACAGTCAGTCATAGGCAGTCATTCCAGAAGGACAAACACAAAAATGGCGCGTTTTGGCTCATACCCTAAAAGTGGCAATTTCAGCAAGCTATAAAAAATTATCTGTGGGGTATTTTGAGCTAAAACTTCACATACACACACTGGGGACATCAGAGACTAATTTTACATCTTGTAAAAAGGAGCATAATAGGTCCCCTTTAAACTAAGTAGTGTAATATAGCACCACCTGCTGTCAGAGAATAAATATGCATTTTCATTCAGTCCATCTGCTGTTTTTGTTTTTTTACAGGTGTCTTATGTAGCATAATTTCACAGATCTAAAGTCAGACCATTCTGTTTTTGCTTTAAATCTTGAAATGCCACAATCTTAATTCAAATCAAGAACAACTGCTCATGCTTGCATGTAAGTAGCACTACTGTCTGCTCAAAATAAATGAAAAAATACATTTCCTGTTGTACCGAACTCGTATCGAACCGTGACCCAAAAACCGAGGTACGTACCGAACTGTGACTTCTGTGTACCGTTACACCCCTATTGTGTTGATATGTACAGTAGGTGATCATATTGAAGTAACATGACCAACCCAAATCCCGTCATGGCATCTTCTACATGTAAATATTTAAATGCTGTATTTATTACTTTTTATTGTGAATGATTCATTATCAAATCACGGTATTCT